>NW_027185612.1:3660909-3683709 GCF_028583685.1 Petaurus breviceps papuanus | reverse complement strand
GTGTGTGTGTGTGTGTGTGTGTGTGTGTGTGTGTGTGTGTGTGTGTGTATGTTAGTTAAATGTCTGAGTCTGGAATCAAACTCGGGTCCTCCTGACTCCTGGGCCAGCACTTTACTCACTGCGAGACCTAGCCTCCCCAAGTAAGAAATATTTAAATGCTTATTGAATACCTTCCCTTAGATAAAATAAATGAATTTTGAAAATATATAAGCCAGGAAGATGGCAGAATAGAAGCAGAACCTCCCCGATGCTCCGGCCTCTACCCCAGTCCATGTAAAAAGGGGACTCTAAACAAATGTTGGAGCTGCAGAACCCACAAAATGACACAGAGAAGCAAACCTCCCTCTGAGGACAGCCCAGCAGGTCAGCAAGAATCGGCCAGCCCAGCGCTCTGGGAGCCGAGCCCAGTTCCACGCTGAGGCTTTAGCCCCAGGTGGGCCTGAGCAGCCACTGGCCAGAGGGACTCCAGGTCAGCACCAGCTTGGCCGTTTCCAGATTTATCAACACATAGATGCGAAGGACAAAGAGAGAGCAGTCTGGACTTTGGGACCCAGTAAGTGGGAGTGTGTGGCTTTTGCTCCCCAGGGCCAGAAGCCACTGAGACACTGGCACAGCCAGCCAGCACCATGTGGCAGCTTCAGCTCCTGGCCTGCAGAGTGTAGGGGGACCATGCACCAGTCTGAGGGGAAATCGCTCTTGCTTTAACCTGCTTGGATCTGGATTGCAGTCTAGGGTGGAGGTCCTGGGGCGTGTGTCCAGTTTGCCAGAGCGTGTGGAGGCCTCAGAGAGAGGGCACCCATCTAATACCTCCAGCAGCTGAGAAAACCCCAGCGTTTGGAACAAAAGCTCCCATGTCTGGTGGCAGAGTCCTACTGTGGCAAAAAGCCCAAAAGTCAAATAATTGAGTGGCAAAATGAGCAGGCAAAGGAAACAAAGCAGACAGAAGATTCCAACATTAGGCTCCTATTTTGGGGACAAAAAGGAGCAAAGCATGAAACAGGAGAAAGACAGTGAAGTCAGAACTCCTGCCCCGAAAGCTTCAAAGAAAAATATGAGCTGATTACAGGCCATAGAGGACCTTAAGAAGCAAATAAGAGAAGTGGAGGAAAAATTCAGAAGACAAATGAGAACGATGCAAGAAAATTAGAAAATGAAGAGTCAACAGCCTGACTGAAGAAAGTAACACCTTAAAAAATAGACTTACTCAAATGGCAAAAGAGGCTCAAAAAGGCAGTGAGGAGAGAATGCCTAAAAAGCTGAATTTGCCAGATGGAAAAAGAATCTCAAAAGCTTACTGAGGAGAATCATTCCTTCAGAATTAGATTGGAGCAAATGGAAGCTAATGACTTTATGAGAAATCAGGATGCTGTTAAACAGATCCAAACAAATGAAAGAATAGAGGGCAACGTAAAATATCTCATGGGAAAAACCACTGACCTGGAAAATAGATCCAGGAGAGATAATTTTAAAATTATTGGACTACCTGAAAGCCATGAGCAAAGTAAGAACCTAGAAATCATCCTCCAAGAAATTCTCAAGGAAAACTGCCCTGATGCTTTAGAACCAGAAGGCAAAATAGAGGTTGAAAGAATCCACTGATCACCTCCTGAAAAAGATCCCAAAAAGAAAACTCCTAGGAATATTATAGCCAGGTTCCGGAATTCCCAGTTCAAGGAGAGAACATTACGAGCAGCCAGGAAGAAACAATTTGAATATTGTGGAAACACAATCAGGATAACCCAGGATCTGGCAGCTTCTACACTGAGGGATCCAAAGGGCTTGGAATATGATATTCCGGAGGGCAAAGGAGCTGGGATTAAAACCGAGTCACCTACCCAGCAAAACTGAGTAGTGGAAAAAAGACAGTAGGAAAAGAAATCCAAAAATGTTATAACAAGCTCTTATCTACATCAGTTTTCAGTTTAATTCAGTAGACAATTAAGAAGCTAGACAGCTGGGAATAAATGAGATGAAATAAATTTCCTCTCTTTCTGTTTTCATTACTATGATTATTGATGCTTTCAATTTTCCTCATGTTATATACATAGCCACATAAACATAATATAGAAGCAGATTATTTTAGGAAAAAAATTTTTAAAACATTTCCAGTGAACAACTCTTAATTTAGTAAATTAAACGTTTTTTGAAGTGTATTAATGTTCAGAATATTGAGATGCTATTAAGAAATTACCACATTGTGATAACTGGCATACTCCTAATCATATCTACTCTCAGCTGACTGTTAATGTTATTTAGAGGGTTCTCAACCATTTTTTGCAAATGTCAGATTGAGAGGCCATTTTAATTTCTTTATGAGTCATTTCTGATCCCTTGCTTGACTGATGATATTAGTATTGTCTGAAGGTTTGTTTCGTATCAAGAGAAGTTCATAAGGCCATTAGATTACAGTAAGGTACGAACTGTGGGTTTAATGTTGAGAAATGTTGGTGGTATGAGTCACTTGCTAAACTAAAGAACAAAGCCATAGTACCCAAGAATACTAACTAAAAGAGTCTTGCCTGAGCTCCTTATACAGGTAAATATGAGGAGATTCTAGGAATCACACTCAGGTATTCTCATTCCAGAATCACTGCTTTTGAATACCCTATGCTGCCACATCGAAATGACTCTTTTAATTACTCCCTTTGGGGTGATGCATAATTTATGATATTTTTAAAAGTTCAGTGTCCAGGGCATTTCTACAAATGAATCAATCCTAGGACATAAAATATGCTTTTGAAAAAACTTAATATGTAGATTATGTTATTTTGGGATGTTCAATAGACTTAAATTTGTATGAAAGTATTTCTGGTTAAAAGAGGAAAATAATGTACCAAAGTTAGGTTTTTTTTTTTTTTAAGTTTTGAAATTTTAATTATAATTAAATTTCTCGATATTTAAATTGCTTTGTAAGTCAGTTCTTGAATGCATATTTTGCTTTTCAGTTGTGCAGTTCTGGGCTTCTCTAAACCCAAGAAGAGTTAACTTCACGAATTAGAGTTTAAAAAACCTGTCTTTGTAAATAACTGTCTTTCTTCATGATTAAATTTTGTATTTTTGTAATAGACTGTACTATCAAGTATAGTTTTCATTTTACTACCCATTGTTAATTGAGTATTAGAATGTTCAAATGTTTTATAGGAATATATCAATATTCAGAGGTAACTGAATGTTATTTTTGCTTATTTTCATCTAGGAAGCCTTCTTTGGAAAAGACCTTCTAGATACAAGTAGGCAAAACAAGTTGTGTCTAGATAACTTGTCCGAAGAATCAGCATCTCAGCTTGCATGCAAAACTAACATGAACACAAACTTTTTAGATCCTACTTCTGACCCCCTGCTCAGCTCAGCCTCAACTCCAGTGAAATCAGGAACTCAAGGTATATAAAATTCATGACAATTCAATAAGTTCTTATTTTATTTCCTTTGTATGCATGGTTTGTGCCTTAAGTATTTATGCTTTTAACAGTTTTCTTTTCTTTTTTTTTTTTCTGATGAGATGTCAGGAAACCTGTATCACATACCTTTCACAGTTATGGGATCTACCCTTATTTCTCACAATACAAAATTGAGTAAGACAAAACCTGGTATAGTGGCCTTGAAATCAGAAAATCAGAGTTTGAGTCCTCGTGCCATGAATAAGTCACTTCATCTTTACAAATCCTCTAGCCTATCTTACCAAGTTATTGTGAGGAAATCTTGAACAGGTCTAGAAATATGAATAATTATTGATATTAGCAGCTTCCCTAGACTATTTTTCCTCTCTTGGTGTTTCTTTTTTGTGTTTTGTGTTTACAAATAAATCATTTAGAAAATTTGGAAAGGATAATAACAGAACAGACTAAATCTCTGAAAGCATTACTTATTTTTGTCAATAAATTTTGCTGTTTCCTCAATTGGAATTAGATGTGGATTTTATTTTATTTTTTTAATGGTCTTTCATTTTCAAATTTTGCTTCTTTATATGCTGCATATCAGTTAAATCCAAGAATCTTAACCTTTACTGTTCCACGGACCTCTGGCAGTCTGAAGTCCATAAAAATGCCGTATGATTCAAAAAATATTCAGCATTAGAAGGAAACCAATTTTATTGAAAAAAAAAGTGTAGTTTTATTGTATCCAAGTTCATGCATTCCCTAAATTCTGTCCAAAGACTACTTCTGGAAAACTCAACCTAAGAACTTCTGACCATTCACAGCCTCTTTTAGCTTTTCACTGTGTTTCCTTCAGATTTAAAAATACTACCTCCTCATGTCCATTTAGTTGAAGTTTGATAAACATGAGACAATATGTAAGGCTTGAAGAAACTATTGATAGCATGCCTTAGTGAATAGACTCTTGGGTTTAGAGTCGTCCTGGGTTTTAGTCTTGTCTGTAATATATGTTATCTTGCAAACCTGCACAAAGCACATACCTTCTCCCCAGCTAGTTTTCAAAAATACAGATTGGAAAATAGTTGCCAGTCTTGAATGGCATAGGTAATCTCCTCACTTGGAACTTTCTACCGCCATTAAAATATAATTCAGGACTAAGAAATATAACATTGAAATCAGATAGAGGAGAAAATTAATGCTTAAGTATTTATATATCCAAAGTCAGTATTAAAGTTTCCCTTACTGCTTCTTAAAGGAAAGAGCAGTCTATTAGAAATGCAGAAACTTTTTCACCTCTAACTCTTAAGCACGTGATTTATGAGCAAGTCATTTCACCTCATTGGTATTCAGTATCTTTTTTCTGGCTCTTGGAAGGCAGTTGGGCTTAAGTAATTTGCCCAAGGTTACACAGTTAGTTTTTTTGTGTTAAGTGTCTGAGGCCGGAACCAAACTCAGGTCCTCCTGACTCTGGGGCTGGCGCTTTACTCATTGCGCCACCTAGTCACCCCAATTCAGTATCTTTTATCTATCTGTCTGTTGGTCTGTCTGTCTGTCTCTCTCTCTCTATCTATCTATCTATCTAATCTTTCTAAAATTTTTACTATCTTGCCCCTTTTCTAGGAGTAATGTTAGCTATCTTGACATGGCCCTTTCTAGAGTTGCTTTCTTACCAACTTCATTGACTTGGATAATCAGTTACTCTAGACAGATTGTCGATACCATGGAAGTTTTGAAAAATTCATCCTCATATTCTAATGGTTCTAGTATTCTGTTCAAATTTTCTGACTATAAAGTTAAATCTTCAGGTTTTATTTAAAACAAATACCACCAACTTTTTTTGATATATTATGTCATTTTTCTTTTTTTTCAGACAAGTTGTGAGATGTTAATTTTATTTTAGCAGTTTTCTTAAACAGTATCTTAAATAGTTTGGATATTAGCTGCATGCAGTTTTTAATCTTCTGGCAGCAAAAATAAAAAATTACCCTATCTGAAATAGGGAGTGATTTAAAGTATTTAGACTTGCAGGCTTCAAGATTTGCATTCTTCCTCCAGAATATCCATAAATTAGATTTCCAAATAACCAAATTGATATTATCATTGTTGTTGTTGTTGAGTCATTTCAGAAGTGTTGGACTCTTTGTGATTCCATTTAAGGTTTTCTTGGAGTCATTTGCCATTTCCTTCTACTCATTTTACAGGGGAGGAAACTGAGGCAAACAGTATTAAATGACATTGCCCAGGGTCACACAGCTATTGTCTGAGGCCAGATTTCAACTCAGCTTTTTCTGACTCAAGGCCCAGCATTCTATCCACTGTACGACTTACCTGTCCCATTACTATAAATACTACATATGATTATCTTATTTTTTTTTTCACCCCTCCAAAAAATTGTTGGACAATAATTGTTGATGAATGTAGTTGGAATGTAACATTACATTTTACATTATATATTTTTGTTATGTCTTTCCTTTGTAGCTTTTAATGTTTCCTATGTAATTTTAGTTTTTAAGTCATAATGTATAAATGAGTTATGAATTCTAACATAAGTAATATATTGTTGAAAATCTAGACAGTTTCTGTCCTTAAAGGTATTTTTGTGTTAGAGTATGTGATTTGTTAGTTCCTTTTGTATGTGTATTTTGGAATACTGTTTCTTAATGAATATTTTTTATATTTTGCTGCTGTCCTTTATTTGAGTGACAAAAGGAATTCTAAAAGCAATGTAAGCAAATCGGTTTTTTCTTAATTTCCCCAAGTCATAGAAATGTACATATATGTAACAAAAATTTGACTATCTTGCCCCTTTGCTATAAGTAATTGTTAGCTATCTTGACATGGCCCTTGCTAGAGTTGCTTTCTTACCAACTTCATTGACTTGGATGATCAATTACGCTAGACAGATTGTTCATATATAATCCCAAACCACAAGGTCTTCACTGTCATATTTTTTTCTCTCTTCATCAGTACTCTGAAGAAGCAATAGAAACATGTTTCCTGATGATAGGGGAATGTTTTATATGTCTCTATTCTCTCAAAACCAGGAAGCTCCATAATATCCTTTAAAAAAAAAACCACAGATATGATTATACAGAAGATAGAGCACATACATGTAAAAGGGATTTTTTAAAATAACAGTTATAAAAAATATATGTAGTGTTTTGAGATTTTCAAAGTATTTTTCTCAGAATTAGTCCTGAAGTGGATAATATGATTATTATCAAATTCACAAATGAGCAAACTGAAAATTAGAGAATTATCTTCCCCAGGGTTTCCAATTGGCAATTGTCAGAATGTGTTCATGAACTAAAATGTTTAATTCCATATATCCTGTGTTGTTTCTTCTGTGCTGTGCTATGTCTTGGGTACTTGATTGCCACATCTAGTTACTGCTCTTTTGTAATGAGAATTTGTAATGAAAGGAACAATATATTTACCTCGAAAAATGTTACATAAAATCCATAGCTAGAGATTTTATTTTCTGTGTTGGTTAATGGTGATCATATTAACAATATCCTGACAGTTTCAGAAAATTCTGTACCTTTCTTTGAGTGAGTTAGGGAAAGTGGGCAGGTTTATTGTAGCTGCCTGTAAATTTCAAGATTTCTTTTCCTCTGGCAAGAAAGTTCACAGGCACAGTCAGCAAAAGGTAGTAATATTTTTTTGCGCAACAGAGATACAGGAGATCATGTGTTTTCTATATTTACCCTATTATAAATACACTAGACCAGGGGTGGGAAACTTCGGACCTTGACATGTGGCTTGGTAGGTCATTTGGTGTGGCCTTTTGACTAAGTTCAAGTTTTATAGAACAAATCCTATTTATGTAGGAGATTTGTTCTTTGATTTTTGGATTCAGTCAAAGGGCCCCACTTGAGGACCTAGAGGGCCAAATGTGACCTTTAACGCGTAGGTTCCCCACCCCTGGACTAGACACTGAAATAAACAGGGGTAGCCACTAGATTGTGCAGTAAATAGAGTGCCAGGTGTAAAGTCAGAAAGATTCATTTTCATAGTTGAAATCTATTGTCAGACACTTAGAGTCAGACACAGAAAAGACTGAACAATAACAAACCGAAATGAATGGAAATACTTTGACATTAATTTCATTTGCTTCATTTAAACTTTGGATTGTTCCACGTACTACTAAACTGTGGTCTTAAGTGAAAGGAAATCTTGAGGTCTTAATGCCTGCATAACAGAACTCTGAAGTATTGCAATGTATTGTATACCAGAGAATTCTACTTGCATTTAGGTGATTTCCCCAAAGAAATAAAAATGTCCTCATTAAATATAAAAATTTCTTTCTTTCACCTAGCCGCCCCCTGGGGTTAACTAACTTCCTCAAGGTTATAAGACCAGTTATTTTGTGTGGGTGCCGAGTATCTGAGGTCAGAACCGATCCCAGGTCTCCCAACTCTGGGACCAGTGTTCTTACTCACTGTGCCACCTGGCCGCCCAGATTTCTCATCTTTAAAATGAAGGATTTGTACTTAATTATTTCCAGTATTCTTTAGTGTTCTTAGTCTATGACCCTAGACTCCTTAATTTTGTGATCTCTACATATTTTATCTTTAAATATCTATCCTATAGTCAGCCTTCATAGTCTCTTCAGTATTTGCAATTTTTTGTCTTTCAGGTGCCTTTTGATTTTTTTATAGTCCTTATATCTTTCATCTTTTGAAGTATTGGAATATTGTCATATTAAGTGGTATAGTAGTATTCTATTATATTACTGGAGTATAATTTATGTTGCACCCTCAGCCATAGAATAGAAATTACTTAAGAATTTTTGCTGTTAAATATAAGACAACTTTGAATATTTTATGGAGATAGCTTTTTAATTATATCTTTAGAATATTAAGTAGCTCATTGAATCAAAACATCCTTTCAGGTTTGTAATTTGTAATGCATGTTTCAAAATTGTTCTCCAGAAAAATGGTACCATTTTGCAGTTCTATCTGTGATATACTTATTTTCCAGCATTTTGTAAGTTTTAATTGTTACTGCTCATTTAATAAATGTCTGGTTTCTTCTAATCTATTTCAGTTTTATTCCTTTGCTTATTGGACTTAACTCATTTTTATAATTGTTCTTATATTCCTCTGATTCTTATTCTTTTGCTATTTGTGTGTTGTTGATTGGCTGTTACCCTTATTTTGTATCAGGCTTCTTTTTTTGCTTTTTTCTTTTTGGAGGGGGGAAAGGCAGAGCAATTAGGGTTAAGTGACTTGCCCAAGGTCAAGGTCACACAGCTAGTAAGAGTTAAGTGGCTGAGGCTAGATTTGAACTTAGGTCCTCCTGACTTCAGGGCCAGTGCTCTATTCACTGGCTCACCTAGCTGCCTTTGTCAGGTTTCTAAAAGATACAGATTAAGATTTTTGGTTATATTGTTTTTGGGTGTGTCAAATTTATTTGTATTCAAATGAATGCATCTACTATGATTTTTCATGTTTTGAACATATTGATTTTTCTTTTCTCCAGAGTGTAGATAAACATATTCTTTTTTCTTGCAAATTTTTAACTCAATAAATTTTGAATTTATTGTACTGTTTGCTATAATGTATGTTTAGAGACTTAAAGAAATCAGATTTTTTATTCATTTGTCTCAAAGATTTTATTAAAGCCTTTCTTTTGTGTTTAGCATCCTTGAATTTTATGAAACAGTTATTTATAAGTACTATAAAAGCATCATTTTACTTTTGAAAGAACACTGGACTCAGAATCAGAAGACCTAGGTTCAGTTCATTGTTCTATCGTTTAGTTATCAACTTGGACAAATCCCTTAATTACTGGGACCCTCAGTTTCCTCATGCAGCAGCATACTTTGTCTTTCTTGTCAGCAAGTGTTTATTAAGTTACTATATTCCACTGTAGTATACTCTTGTAAAGAGTACAGTAAGAAAATTAAAAATAGTACCAGCTCTCAGGGAGCTCACATTCTAATCGGGGGAGACAATATGCTTACAATTATGTACAAACAAAACATGCAACATAAATTGCACACAAAAGACATGTTGTTTAGTTCTTTTCATCCTGTCCAATTCATCATAATCCAATTTGTGGATTTTGGGTGAAGATACTGGATTGATTTGCCATTTTGTTCTCTAATTAATGGGGTTTAGTCAACTGGAAAAGATGAGGAGAAAGATTTTTAATTCATATCCAGAAGAGATAAGCCAATTTTAAGGTTTTTTTTTTTGTTCCACTTATCTTTTTGAGAGTCATAAGGATATGTGAAATAATGTAAATAAAAATAGCATCATAACCTAATAGTCCCACATGTGACTTTACTATTACATTTTGCTTATGAGATCCTTCTTTTGTTTTATTGGTATACTTTTTTTTGTCAAACAACAGTCTTGGTAAAATGATTACACTGTCTTGAAATTTAATATTTTATTTCCTTTTGCCTATTTCTTTATTCTTATATTCCCTTAATACTCTGTTGATACTTCTCTGTAAATTTTCTCATCTTTATTTTGGAAATTATTAATAAACAGTAAGGCATTTTAGATGTTGCAGAAAATGTTTTTTTTTAATTAAATGCTTTATTAACTTCTAGTTTACATCATTTCCACAAGATTTTGAGTTACAAATTTTCTCCCCATTTTTCCCCTACCACCATCCCAAAATAGTGATCCCACTGGATATCCCCTCCTCCAATCTGCTCTTTCCCATATCTTCTCCCATACCCCCTCCAACTTTCCAGTAGGGCATGGTGAATCTCTATGCCCCAGTGCTCGTATATCTTATTTCCCAGTTACATGTAAAATAATATTGATAATAGTATATGTATATATTTTTTAAACATTTGATTTTAAAACTTTGAATTCCAGATTCATTCCCTTCTTCCTTTGTCACCCACCCTTACTGGGAAGATAAGCAATTCATTATAGGTTGTACATGTGTAGCTATGCAAAACATTTCCGAAGTGGATATATTATAAAAGACTTACTATATTTCCCTCCCTCTTATCCCACCTCCCGCTTGTTCTGTTCTCTACTTTGATCATGTCCCTTTTCAAAAGTGGGTGCTTCCAATTTCCCTCCCCCCCAGCCTGCCCTCCCTTCCATCATCCCCCCCTCTCATATTCCCCCCTTCCCTCATGTAGGTTGAGATACTCTGTTTAGTGTGTATGTCATTCCCTCCCTAAGCCAAATTCAATGAGAATAAGGTTGCCCCATTCCCTTTTGCCTTCCTGTTCTTCCCCACCATTGTAACCATTTTCTCTTATCTCTTCTGTACGAGATAGTTCATCCCATTCTGTCTCTCCCCATCTCCTCATTATATTCCTCTCTCACCTCTTAATTTCACCTTTTAAGTATCATGCTTTCCTTTTAAATTGGTCCTGTGCCCTCTGTTTATGTGTCCTTGTACAGATATATACACACATTCACATATATATTCATATGCCGATATATCCTCCAATATAGACATATATGTGTGTGTGTGTATCTGTATATATATACACACATACAAACACACATTTCTGTTCCTTTCAATTATTATCATAGTGAGAAAAGTTTCATAACTGACAATTATCGTTCTTCCATATAGGAATGTAAATAGCTCAACTTTGATAAGTTTCTTATGATTTCTTTTCCCTGTTTACCTTCTCATGCTTCTCCTGCTTCTTGTATCTGAATGTCAAGTTTTCTATTCAGCTCTAATTTTTTCATCAGGAATGCTTGAAAGTCTTCTGTTACACTGAATGATCATATTTTCCCCTGAAACGTGGTACTCAGTTTTGCTGGGTAGGTGATTCTTGGTTTTAATCCCAGCTCCTTTGCCCTCTGGAATATCATATTCCAAGCCCTTCGATCCCTCAGTGTAGAACCTGCCAGATCCTGTGTTATACTGATTGTGACTCCACAATATTCAAATTGTTTCTTCCTGGCTGCTTGTAATATTTTCTCCTTGATTTGGGCATTCCAGAACCTGGGTATAATATTCCTAGAAATTTTCTTTTTGGGATCTTTTTCAAGGGGTGATCAGTAGACTCTTTCAACCTCTGTTTTGTCCTCTGCTTCTAAAACATCAGGGCAGTTTTCCTTGAGAATTTCTTGAACGATGATTTCTAGGTTCTTTCTTTGATCGTGGCTTTCGGGTATTCCAATAATTTTTAAGTTGTCTCTCCTGGATCCATTTTGCAGGTGAGTGATTTTGCAAATGAGATATTTCACATTGCCTTCTATTTTTTCAGGAAACATTCCAGATAAGATCCATAAATTATTTCTGTTTTAAAGCACTCTAAAGGTTTTTTATATGTCATCCGTAGATGTGTGTGTGTGTATGTGTGTGTGTGTGTGTGTGTATATACGTATACATACATATATATATATATATATATATATAAAAATTTTAAGAAAGTAATAATGCAAATTTATATCTCCTTAAAATTTGCTACCAGATGATGACTTTTTTCCCAGCCTCTGTTGGTCATAAAAATTATCTTCTAAGGTTGGAAATATTTATGATCTTGAAGATATTTCCTCATCAATAAATCCTAGAGCTTTACGAGGGTCTTTTAAATAATGTATTTAGCATATTGCACATAACCACATTTTAATGCTTTATTTCCTATAGCTAATGCTGATGATCCATTAGCTGACCTCTCAGAAGTATTAAACACAGAAGATGACATCTTAGGAATACTTTCTGATGATTTAGTAAAATCTGCAGACCATTCAGGTATGTGTCAACTGTTAGTAATTATTTATGTATTATCATAGTGTCATATGTATTATAACTATCAGTTGAAGGAAGGACTTTGTTTTTTAATATTTTGGAGAAATTTCATGCTATTTTATTTGACTTGGTTCTGTTTTCCCACTTATATGTGGAATGTATTTGTCCCTGACTCTTATTCTAGGAGTCTTTTTGGATATAATCATATATTTATTTTCTCCCTACATTGATTGTCTCATACATTGATTATCTCACTCTTATTCTCTTGATCTGTATCACTCTTTTGCTTTCATTATCTTGCTCTTGCTTGTCTGCTCTCAATAAATATCTCACAGAATTTCTTCTTGGCTCACTCTTTTTTGGGGATCATTTTTCTTTTTTTCTCTCTTATGATATTCATCCATTTTATTTGGTTTGGGTCTTGTAGGTCTTGATTTATGCACTTTCCAGGTTGAGAACTCACCTTCCCCATTTGGTAAGAATCCAAATAATGGATGAACCATGACTAGAAGTAGTTTTTTTTTTCCTAGTGACTTCAGCAAAACAGCCTATATATGCATGCTCAAGTATTAGTAGTGCTTACTTATTACTAATTCATGCTTTCATTTTTCACTATCTTTGTGTAGTTAAAACAACTTAATTTGTAATTTTTCTGTGTCCTGGATTAAGTTCTAAAAGTATATTAAAAATTTAAAAACAATTTTTTTTGCCTGTCCATATTTCCTTTATATATTTTCTTGCCTTTTTGTTGTCTGTTGTAACATTAAATAAATGATCCTTAAAGCTGTTGTGCAGAACTTTGTGAACTTTAGGTTGGAATTTTTTTTGTTGCCATTTAAACAATAGCATAGTAAAGCATGAATAAAAAACTTTCTTCTCTTTCTTCAGAGACATTCCTGCCAGTTTAACAGGCAGCCATTTAAAACTATCAATTTTTTAAAAAAAATTGTCAATATGCATTAAGTTTCTGTACCCAGAATTCATCCAGTCTCCTCTCTACTTGCTCCTTGCTTCCTTGAAAAGTAAGAGTATAATTTTATGAAGATGGTAGTTGTTTAATTGGACAGTATTTCTAAAACTCATTATATGCAGTAGATTTACTGCTTTCCATATATACAAATAGATATTTGAGTATTTTTTACTAGTACAGATAAAATTTATCTTTTTGCAAAGTAGTTATAAATACAACAGAAAAGCAGTGGTATTCTTTTCAGGTGAGGTGTCTTAATTGGAGTATCAGTTACATTGTTAGTATTCTTGTGGATATTCCATCTAATGAGTGTCTTCCTCAAGACTTGTCTGAGTTGGCGATTTTTTTGTTTCCTATGTTTTTTGTGTTCTTCATGGAAAATTCGTTTATAATGAAAAATACTTTACAACTGCTGTACCTGCAAATATAATATGCCTAATATAGTATACAGAATTTTCTTATATCAAACTCATCTTTTTGCTTTCTAAACAAAAAACTGCAAATTACTTGACAAATTTTGATGGTAAATTTAATATTGAAATCAGATAATTGGATTTTGTTTTAATTTATCTAAATTGTTGTACGTTTATATCACATTTTTATACCTAACAGTTGTGTGCCCACTAAATTCATTGTCTGATTTAATGTTTCATTTCTTTAGCCGGCCTAGATATTGGTTCCATCTCTGATGATCCTTCCTCTTTGCCTCAGCCAAACATTAATCAAAGTTCACGGCCATTGAGTGAAGAGCAACTAGATGGCATCCTCAGTCCTGAACTAGACAAAATGGTCACAGATGGTAAAATATTTGCCCTACATCTAGGCTTTCTAAAAGACATGAGTAAATACAATTTTCAAAGATTTCTGCATGCTTTAATTCTTCATTTAACATACATTCCTTCACATTAATTAAATTTAATACTAT
Organism: Petaurus breviceps papuanus; assembly: GCF_028583685.1. NCBI lineage: Eukaryota > Metazoa > Chordata > Mammalia > Diprotodontia > Petauridae > Petaurus > Petaurus breviceps. The sequence goes on along the minus strand of NW_027185612.1, from coordinate 3,669,749 downwards.
TGTTCATTTAACTATCTAAATAACATGACTAATTTCTCTTTTTTAAAAACTTCATTTCAGGAGCAATTCTTGGAAAATTGTATAAGATTCCAGGTATGTGTTCCTATTCTTTTTGTGCATTTTTTTCCTCCTAATAGTACTCTAGCTGTTCATATTTGAATTGCTATTTCTTTTGCAGAGCTTGGAGGGAAAGATGTTGAAGACTTGTTCACTGCTGTACTGAGTCCTGCTACCACTCAGCCAACCTCACTGCCACAACCTCCACCACCACCACAGTTAATTCCATTACATAATCATGGTATGTCCTGATTTGGTTTTGTGGGTGCATTTTCTTTAATCAATTTTTGTATGCATTATAATTTAATGACAAGGAAATATTGTGACTGCAGCCTTGGTTGAAGGTACACTTGGAGTTGTGGTAATGAAAGAAGTCATTCTATCTGTGTTCAATTAATGTTAGATGAATTGAATTCAATTTGCACAGAGTTCTGCTAAGTAACAAAATTTTTAATATGTTTTTTGTTAGGAAGTATAATGTTTGATCCCAGATAATGTGCTCTGTCATTCTTGAATAGTTTTATGTGCATGAAACAGCATGTAATTTTTTTCTTACCTTTTGAAAGGTACTCAGTCCTGTTTATAGCCAGTGTTGAGTGCTGATTCAGCAGTTGTGAGTCTAGTTAGTGTCCTAACTCTAGCTCCTGTAGTTCTGATGAATCTACTCTAAATCTTTGTCCAGAAGTTGTATCTTTCTGGTATTATAGTTGAAAATAAATTGAGGTTTCCTTCATGGGAAGGTGTAGAATTCTTTTTATGAAGAGGTGTTTGGTGCTTTGGTGACTGATTATTTTTTTCTTAATGACAGGGTTACAGCCTTACTGTCTATCATCTTTGCCTTTTTAAGCAGAAAAGAAAATTAAAAAAATATATTTTCACAGTGTTAGCCAATTAATAGTTTTCTTAAATTTTCTAACTTCTGCATTAGTGCAAGTGATTTAAAAGAAATCCTAATTTCCAAACCAATATTCTGTACTTTTCTTTGCCTAATAATTATTTAATTTTGTCCAAATAGCTTCACTTACCTGGATCTCATTCTCCTTGTCTGTAAAATGAATAATTTATACTAAATGCTCTATAAAATACCTTTCCTCTCTGTTATTATTTTGTTTCACTTTCACTACTCAAATGACGAATCCATTTATATGTGGAAATTTCCCATATTGCATTACACATATGCAGTAAAACAAAGGCAAAAGAAAAAAAAATATCGCCTAGTAAATAGGAATCCTTGTTTAATATTAAAAAAAAACTTGCCAAAAAATTCTGAAAATCAAAGTTTATAAATCTCATACTTGATTCTTTCCCTTTATCTCCATCCTTGTTTTGTAATTGATGAAAATTTTTTAAAATTTTCTTTTTTCCTTATAAGCTAACAATCACCAGTGAATATGAACATTTCATTTATATGAAAACTTTAGAGTTCTTTTATGTAGTTTTTGATGTCAACATTAAACAGTAACAAAATTTTGTCCACTTTTCAATTTCTTTTTATTTTGGTGGGTATTTTTTAGTGCTTCTTGAGTCTGTTTTCTTTTGTTTCTTTCTACCCAGTTACCCATCCTTTCCTGTCTCTCCACACCTCCTGCTTACCTCCCTCCTCTTTGACAAATAAGTATAATCAAATAAAACAAAGTCCATATTTTGACTCTATGTGCAATTATGTGTCTTAGTCTATAACTGTTAATCCATTGCTTCTCTTCCTAGAGGTAGTTAGCATGAGCCGTTGTTAATCTTCTGAAGTTATGACTGATCATTACCTTGATTAGAATAAAAAGGTCTCATAATATATTTTCTCCCTTTTTTTGGATTTCCCCCAGATTTTTGGAATTATTTTACTGTATTGGGCATATCTCTTGGATAGTTTTTCTATAAGAAGCCAACACACTTGTGATTGTTTGAAAAGAATTATCACACGAGTATATTAGTATTAATAAAGAATTATAGTTTCCAAACTCATACTTTCATTCTGGCCTGATAAATGCTTAAAACACTGTTTTGGAATATACCAATGGGTAGTCAGGAAAGAGAAGAAATTAATTCCTTACTACAAATCTGTAGAGATGTTCAAGGCCTGATAAAACAGATTGAATAGCCAAATGGTTTGGGGATCATGGAATTTTTTAAATGGAATAGTTTTAAATGAAAAAAAAAACTTTACAGTTAGTTAATTAACTGCTTATATTTGTGGAGTTGATTCATGAGTATTTTGTTGTTTTGTTTAGTTTTTAGAGGCAGGGTTGTTTGGCATTTTATTTGTTTTTGTTCTCTACATTCGAAGTGTGTAGTAAAAGAACAGATGCTTTTTTCTCAAAGGACTATGAATATGATTTCAATATTCAGTACTTATATTTAGATATAAGGTCAATCAAGACTTTTGATCTTCAATGTCTTCCATTCCTCCAAGAAATTACCCATTTGGTATAAGTGAAAATAGTGCTTAATTATTTTCCAATTGAGAATAAATAAACCAACATGTTCTCAGAGAGACAGTGTGCCTGATTCAGTGGAAGGCATATTCTTAATTGTTAGTATAGAAAAGTAAAACTGCTTCGGGGACAGGGATGACAATTGTTACTTGGCAGTGGTCAGATGAGCAGTTCTCAGCCACTTTCTTTTATTAGTCCTTTATTAGTATTTTTGTTATTAATCTATTGTTGTTCAGTCATTTTTCAATCATATCCAAGTCTTCATGACGTTATTTGGGGTGTTCTTGGCAAAGATAATGGATTGGTTTGCCATTTCCTTCTCGTGAGGTAAATAGGGTGAAGTGATTTGTCCGGGATCACACAGCTAACCAGTGTGTTAGGGCCACTTTTGAACTTGGGAAAATGTCTTCCTGACTTCAAACTTAATACTCTGTCTACTGCACCACCTAACAGCCTTAGCTGCATTAGTGATTTATAAGGGAGAGGAAATCATTGAATGTCATGAATGTATGACAATGCAGTGTACAATAGTACAAAATACAGTAATTTTCTTCATTCAATGACTTATATGTTTAAGTAGGCAATCAAATGCCATCCTTACGAAAATTTAAGCAATCCTTTTAGGTAGAAAGATTATCTAGTTCTCTTATCATAGCAGTGAATTCTTAGGTGATAATAGTCAAATTATAAGTGACACACTACAACCAAAATTTAAGTTTTGCTACCTTTCCAAACATCCTATTCCTTATTCCCTTCCATGTACTCTGCATTGCAAATAACTGGCCTCCTTATTACTCCAACAAGATACTTCATCTTCCCACTCTGAACATTTTGACTGTACTCTTTCCATACTCACCTTTGCTTTTTACCTTCCCTGGATTCTTTCCCGTTAAAGCTAAAATTTTACATTCTACAGAATGCTTTTCATGATCTCTTTTAACCTTAGTGAGTTCTTTCTGACACTGTCCCTTGTTTATCCTGTATGTATCTTATTTGTCCGTAGTTGCTTGCATGTTGTCTCTTCTATTAAATGTGTGTTCTCAGAGCAGGTACTTGTTTTTTTTCTTTTTGTGCTTAGCACAGAGCCTGGTCCATAATTGGTGCTTAGTAAATGTTTATTGACTTTCTTACATGATATTCCTTTCCCCTCTTTCATACCTTTGATCTTTTTGAAAAAGATTCATTCTAAAATTTAAAACCAATAAAAGAAAACTTTAATAAATACAGAAAAAGAATACTACATCTAATTCTGAATCTCCATTTCATACTCTGTTTTTAAATGCATGTTTGTGTATAACATCAGTTCAACTTATTACTTTTCAAAACTGTTCTGCCCATTTGTGTTTCTTCATTTTCCTTTGTTTTCTTCCATACATTAAAAAAAAATCTGGTCTTGTCCTTATGCATGTCTTGAAGGGTGGTCCTCATTGCTCTCCCAAGATGTGTTGATGACTGTCTAGACATTGTCTACCATGCCATAGAAATCTCCTCATCCTGGAAACTCACTCTACCCCCTGGACCTTCCACATTGGAAATACTGTTTGCCCCTGCAGCTTCTCTTGATTGACTGATTTGTCCCAGACCCTCCTTTTCAATGAGGTCACTCATTTTATCTGTTGTTATCCAGGCTTCAGACTTTCTCATATAGGTACCCGTTGAGGTTCCTTCTTGTTTTCCCCTCCAGCCCCTTTTTAGATTCTTTTATGTTCTGTTTTCCCTTTAGACTATAAGCACCTTGAAACCAATGTTCATTCTTTCTTCTTTAATTTCTATTCTCAGTGCTTAGCAGTGTACCTAACATGTAATAAGTGCTTGTTAACTTTGACTTGGATTGACATTATAGTTCACTTATCCAAACTGTTTCTTAATGATCTAGGTGTTTTAGGCATTCATTTTTTCTCTTATTTTGGTAAAAAAACAAAGGTATTTGAAAAGCACACAAAGAAGTATAATGTATAGTAGAATTTTTTTCTAATTGAAAGTATATGACTATTGAAGAAAACTATTACACCTCTAGGTCTATAGTGTAGAAAGTAGGAAAACATTGGAGAGTTATAGTCAGAAAGATGTGAGATTTTTGTGCTTTTTAAAAAAAAGTGTGTGTAAAGGTTTTTCATGTAACAAAGATGGGATTACTTAAGGAGAAAGACAGTAAGGGAGGTCATCAAACAAGTAAGATATGCTAGTTACATGGAGAGTCCTTGAATAATTGGTTTTATTTGAGTAGTCTCCAAAGAAACTGATGAAAGCCCCTTAGCATACTGTGTGAATTCATTCTTAAGTGATTTATCCTGTAGTGAACTTATGAAAAAAATCAACAAGAGTTCCACAGGGTAAATGAATTTTGATCTCTGTCTTTGAAGGGAATACCTGTATCTATCCAAACTTCATTTTATTTGAGTATTAAGAATTTATGGAAATTTGTTTTCTTAATTTGTAGGTATAATCTCCCAAGCTTGCCTTTAACTTCTTATTCTAGGACATAAGTATATTTTTATTTTTTCTTTTCCTTCCTCTAATCAATACTGAATTATCTTATCCTAAACCTCAAATTTTCAGCATTCAAGATGTTCTGAATGTCTGTTAGAAATATTTTAGTCTATCACTTTTAACAAAATTAAGATCAGTGTTTTAAAATTACCTAGTATTTCTATTTCTCAGCATCTTTATATTTGTTTACCATATGGTATATACTACTAAAGCACAGAACAGATGTTGTCTTTGTCTCTGCCCAGACACTCTTAGGCCCTCCCTTTAAAACTAGCAAATTGTTTTTGTCATTCCCGTGTATATTATTTTCTTAAAAATTTTTTCCAAACTAGCAAGCATTAATTAAGGACCTCCTTTTTGTCAGACAGTATGTTAAGGACTGAATATACAAAGACAGAAATAGTCCCTGTCCTTTATTTCTCAATTTAGTGGGGAGATACTATGAAAACTACTTTATACAAACCAATTATAATCCATTGTAAATTGCTTATAATTTTGAAGGAAGAAACTAGTATTTTTTTTTTTAAAGCAATTGGGATTAAGTAACTTGCTCAAGGTTACATGGCCAGTTATTTCTGGGTGTGGTGCTAAGTATCAGAGCCCGGATTCGATCCCAGGTCATCCTGACTCTGGGGCCAGTGCTCTCACTCACTGTGCTACCTGGCTGCCCCTGAAGAAACTAGTATTAAGGAGGATTAGGAAACTTTCTTGCAGAAGGTGGAGGTTTAGCTGAGACTTAAAGCGAGGAGGGAAAGAGTTCAGTGATCATGGAAATATAGTGAGAATGCACAGAGTCAAGGATATATTTTGTGTTCTTGGAAGATCCTGCATTATTATATCAAACTACATATAAAAAATAGCAATGTGTAAACGACTGGAAAGGTAGAATGTGTCCAGGTTATGAATGGCGTTGAATGCCAAACAAATGCTTTTATATTTGACCCTGGATGCATTACGTATTCATGAGGTAACAAAAGAAAAATAGTAAGTAGACATGTTCAAATACCTTTTTCCTCCAGGCATAAATATACGTAAAAACCTATGTAGTCTTGAATTTTCCATCTTTGAAAATACTACCATTCTTCAAACAAAATCTGTATATGATCAGCTCCTTAAAGACAGATTTTTATACATGTTTTGTAGACTTTCTGATATCAGTGTTATATATATAATATGCATTCAAGTGAATAAGTTTTTACTTTAAATTTGGAGATTTTGATACTCTTAACCACATTGGAAGGTAGCTTTTTCCATAACAGAAAAGTCATGAGTTCTGATTCAGGTAGCTTAGCATATCTGATAGCTCTTAATCTTGTGGACTTGTGATATTTCATGTGTGTGTGTGTTTAATTTTTTATTGATGTCTTTTTTACATCATCAAAATTTTTCTCAATTACCCTCCTCTACTTACCTCCTCAATAGACATCCTGCTTAAGAATATTTTTTAAAAGGGAAAAAAATGAGCAAAATTGATTAATATTTTTTGTTTTGGTTTAAAATTTTTATTTAGGCCTTTGTTTTCATCCATGTATATGTCTTCAGTCTCTCCCACTCCTTCCCCACAGGGGGCCCCCCCATAGAACCCCTCTGCCTTATCACTGAAAGTAGGTTGGGGAGGGGGGAGCAATACACCTAACATATGGTTGTTTTGAAGTCTAGTGAATTCATGTATGTAATTTTTTAACACTAGAAAGTGCCTAATCAGTATATTTGTTGATGGTCATTATTGGTATTCAAAGGATCTAGGATTTAGATTCAGGATTGGGTATTTAACTAGTATTAAGTATTGTATTTAAGACCATCCCTTCTACCCAGCTTGATATTTTTAGATGAGAACAAATGGGGCCTAGAATGTTGTGTTTGTTTTCCTAAAAGTCATAGAGGTAATAATAGAGAAGAAATTTAAACTGAATCCTTTTTATTTTAAATCTGTTGTTTTTTTCCTTCTTCAGCATGCTGGACTAATAAATAAATTAAATAGATATAAAGTACAAAGCGTTCACTACCTTGAGCATTAGTGAAAATCTTTCCGGTTGTTTTAACTTGTGTAGTATTGGAATCTTTTTTTTTTTTTTTTGCATTTTCTATTTGTTGTGAAAAACCTTTCTTTCTTTGCTTGTTTTGTTTTAAACGTGGGTCTCCTTAATTCTTATTTATTGACATTCATTGAGTAACAAATACCTGCCCTAAAAATGCCAAGTGCATACTTAAATTCATTTATACATTGCCTTCTTCCACTCCAAGTCCTAAGCCATTTTTCCCTCTGATGTATGTCATTCTAGAAGTTAAATTTATACAAAGATTATACTACTGAGATTTTAAAGTACGTAGTTGTTTTATTTGTCATAGCTATAATATACATACAACCATTTAAATTATTTTTTTCTCATCCCAAGGAGATGGTGTTTTTTCTCGCATGCCGCTTATGAATGGCCTAATTGCACCCAATCCTCATCTTCCTCATAATTCTTTGACTCCTGGAAATGGATTAGGAACTTTCTCTTCTATAACACAGTCTCCATATACTGATGCCAGGTAAATAATTCCAAAACTTAAATCATGGTGATTATAGATGTGTGTAGATTGGTCTTCACTGAATTGTGTACATGTGGGTAAGAAATTTTTACCTGTTGCTAAAATAAAACAAAACTATATCCTAGAGATTTGTCCTGTGATGCCAATCTTATCTTTTAGTAGACCACTTAGGAATAATTTGTAATGAATCTGAGACATGTATTTTTACAGGGATAAAAATTCTGCCTTGAACCCAATGGGGAATGATCCTCATAGTTCCTGGCCATCATCAGCCCCAACTATGGAAGGAGAAGGCGATACTTTGTCTAACACCCAGAGAAGCACTCTCAAATGGGAGAAAGAAGAGGCATTGGGCGAAATAGCAACAGTGGCACCTGTTCTGTATACCAACATCAACTTTCCCAACCTCAAGGAAGAATTCCCAGGTCAGTTGGTATATTACTTAAATTAGTATACCTTTCTTTTCCCCCCAGTTTAATAGGTCAGGTGTATGTACTCTGTTGAGGTGGAAAGGACTCTGGCCTTAACCATAGAAGCCTGTAATGTAATGCCAAGGAAAGGCAACTTCCCAAGGTTCAGAATACCAGCATAGGTGCTCTCCATTTTATTCAGTGATAAATTAAGAACAGAGAAGATCAAAATATGACATCATTCAAAATACAGCATTTACTAAGTGTGATTAAATAATCTCCAAGTACTACCCCACCCCAGGACCTTACATTCATTCAATCACTTACAGAGTCTCTGTTCTAAATACTACTCCACCCCTAGGCTGTACCTTCATTTAGTCCATCACAAAGCCCCTCTTCTCAAATGGAGATTAGTTTCCAATCATAAGTAAAGTACATTCATTTGTTCAACCATAGAACACAAAAAGGTCAAAAGTTCCCCACCCCTGGATCACTATTGAATGTACCCCAGAGTTACAACAAGTTTAAGCATAGCACTTAATACCCACATGGAGGTCTTTTCTTCATTTTGACAAGAGGCAAGTTCTCAGCAATCTTAGTTCCTGGGGAGACAAGGCTTAGCAAGACTACAAGATACATTGCCAATCTCTTCATTAATTCATCCTCTGTCTGCAGAACAGTCCTAGGACCCCTGAAAACATTAGCAAAATCCTCTCCCAGGATTTCTGTAAACATACAACAAGAAAATCCTTCTTCAGGCCTTCTGAACCAACAGGAAGGTTCCCAGACCCCTGCAACAACAGCACTGTCCTTCACCAGTGGACAGTATTCACTCTCTGTCTGCAGGACAGTCTCAGTAGCTCTGAACCAAGAGAAAGGTTCCCAGACCCCTGCAACAACAGCACTGTCCTTCACCAGT
>NW_027185612.1:3601609-3660899 GCF_028583685.1 Petaurus breviceps papuanus | reverse complement strand
AGAAAGGTTCCCAGACCCCTGCAACAACAGCACTGTCCTTCACCAGTGGACAGTATTCACTCTCTGTCTGCAGGACAGTCTCAGTAGCTCTTAACCAACAGCCAGGTTCCAGGGCTTCTTCAACAACAGGACTGTCTTTCACCAGTGGACAAATCTGTCAAAACAACATCAAAACAGACAGACAAAGTACCAGCAAAACAGCCATGTCTCCTCAGTCCTTGGCAGCTCTTGGAGCAGTCTCAAAAGTCCAGGGCAATTCAAAGTGGCCCTCAGCAATCCTCTCAGTCTGTCTCTGCCTCCACGAGGGTGCTGCTTCCAAAAAGTTCTTCTGCCTCTCTCTTGTGTCTCTCCAAATCTATGTCACCAGCTCCTCCCAGTTCAGGACTCTCTTTTCACATCAACAAGTCCATCCCAGAGGTGGGATTATCAAGCTCTGGGTTTTAACACAATCAATTTGAAAACCAAGCCAATGACAGGGGGATCTTTATATTCCATTACTATCACAAAGCCCTATACCAGAGTCCTCACTCTGCCCCTTTAACCCCTGGGCTTCAATTTCTTCTTCCCTTTATGGTGAAGATAGACTAGATGATGGAGAGAGTCTCTTTAAGCTTTCATTTTCTATGTTTGGGAAGTGATAGACTTCTTGACATTTTCTCCCCCTTTACGTATCTACTTCTATATTACAGTCTTTTGATCAGTGTTAATACCCTTATAAATATGTAGCCTGAAAATTGAAAGGCCTTTTAGATTAGGTTAATAACTACCTGAATAGCAATTACTTCATGTAGTCACATATTATGCTATTATTATTATTATCATCAACATCATTTTTAATAATAATTTTTGGTGGTTTTGTTGTGATTAATTGCTATTATTACTATGCTTAGGGAAAATCACTGTTAGCTATTTGGAAAGTGTATTAGAATGGCTATATACTTCAGACTGGAAGACTAATTAAGAATCTATAATATTAATTTAAGTAAAAAGTGGTAAGTCCCTGAACACTATAGGGTGATGGGCTTTATCAGTGAAAAGAATGGACTCTGGGGGCGGCCAGGTGGTGCAGTGAGTAAGAGCGCCGGGTCTGGAGTTGGGAGACCTTGGATTCGTTCCAGCCTTAGATACTTAACACCCACACAAAATAACTGGCCGTGTAACCTTGAACAAGTTACTTAACCCCAATTGCTTTAAAAAAAGCAATAATGGACTTTGTTGTGAGAGATATGGTGAAATTAGAAAACTGGTACCTGACTAGAGAGTGAGTAGTGAGAAGGTGAGAATGAATCCCTGATTGCCTGTGAGAAACATCCCAATAGAAATAGGGAAATTTAAAAGAGTAGAAGGTCTAGGGTAGAAAAATGTTTTGTTTTGTTTTTTCATGTTCAGTTTGAGAGGTCTATAAGATATCCACTTCATTATGTTCAATAGATGGTTCATGATCTAGGATTAAAGTTGAAGAGTGAAACTGGACTGGTTGTATAGATCTTGTAGTCTTCTACAAAGGGGTTATAGTTATGGTTCTGGACAACAGTCTGGCATGTGACAGTGAACAGCAATAAACCCCCATGTGGCAGATGCAGAACGTGTGTTGGAAAGCAGAAACCTGACATAAAACTGTAACGATCAGAAGGCGTGACATTAAATGTAAGCTACTGAAAAGCCTTGAAAAAATTTGAGCTGTGAGGAGCACAACGTATTTTACATGTATGTGTATATAAAACTACAGAGAGGTCAAGAGTCATGTAGTGCTAGAATTATCACTCCACAGTCAGAGGGAGAAACTGAAGTTAAGTGACTTGTCTACAGTTGCAGTGCTCTTTAGTGTGTGGTCTAAGAGCAGTGATGTCTCAGCTCCAGGTGCAACACTTATGCTAGACATCACACAGCCTCTCCCCTTTCATGATGGGACACTCACCTAATTGCCCAACAGTGCAGCATGTTTTAGTATTGAAGCATGAAGTAGGATTTAATGATTTTATGTATATTATTTTGTCATAATATTATTTACATTATTCAAGTTAAAGATTAAGGAATCAGTCTGAATTCCAGTTTTGTTTCTTTTCCTTTTGTTTAAACTAAAACTATTCCCCTTTATATTTCCTAAATATATTATTTATAATAATAAAAACATAATAGTGACTCTTTTGTAAGATAATTATAAGCTAAATAGATAAATGGAGGTAGTACATCTAATATGGGTGGATAGATAGACAAGTAGATAGATGGATCTGTATATAGATGGATGGATGTAGCAAAATCAGTTTAGACTGGGTCAATCCTATTCTCATAGTGTAGTCACCATGAAAGACAAGTCATAAATCTGTCCTTGTTTCTGCCCCCTTAATTTTATTTGGTTCAGTTGACTATATTTTTTGAATGTATAGTATGGTTCAACATCACACTACAAACTTTTCTTACTGTTTTTGCCATTATTTCTTCCATAGCCTTTAATTTTTTGGAAATCTTTAATATTTGGAATAATTCTTTGCAACATATTCTTGTATTTTCTTCATCAAATTTCATTTTGTAAATAGTGCACTTATGAAATTACTAGAACAACCCCTACCCCTACCAATGGAATTGTGAGACTTTTCATGTATTTATGTTTTATTTTTTTAAGTGCTTAAAATTATTTCCTTCCAATATGTATTCCTGTTGTGATGAATAATTGTGATGTTTGTTCACATAAGCATTATTGTTTGATGTGAGTCCAATTAGAAGTATTATCATCCAAAACATTTAACATTTTAGTTTTAGAGCATACTTTTTAGGGTTGAAAGGGTACATTCCTGACTTTTAAACAGACGTTACTAAATGTGCTTTGTATCTTCTTTATTTTATGAACTTAGTCCATGCTGTAACATTTGAATGGGAGGTATAGTGCTCAAAATCTTGTCTGTCTGAGCTATGTCTGTCATGAACAACTCATGCTTCCACATGGGCTGCCAGTACAAAGGGGCCCCTTCTCTTAACCTGTTCTTGTTTTGTTTTAGACTGGGCCACAAGAGTGAAGCAGATTGCTAAGTTGTGGAGAAAAGCAAGTTCGCAGGAAAGAGCTCCATATGTGGTATTTTCAAAATAATCGTACTGTTTATGTGTTTTATGTCATAATGTCATTATATCATTTCAAAATCTTAGGATTACAAAAATGCTTTCCATTTTAATACTTCTGTAGTTTAACGTGGCTTTCCTTCAAAAGTTATTTTCTAGATCATTAGGTCTTAATATAGACTGATGTTTTTGATAAGCTAGTTTTTAAAAAACTGTCGAAGGTTGAAAATAAGCCATTTTTTACACATTCATTTTATTTTAAAATTAAATATTCCATATTCAAAAGGGCAGCATAGTTGGAGGACAAATGTCAGATCCCTTTCACATTTTCTCTGATAATTAAGATGAACATAATTTGATTTCTGTCTTTTTTCTTTTTAATGAGATTGTTTAGATATAGCAGAAGGACCATTCTGTTTTGAGAAGTATATTCTCTTTTCTCTCCTTGTCTCCTCCCACGTCCCTCATCCAGGAGTTAGGACAGCCATGTTTTATTTGGTCATTATTATTGTCAACAACAGAGAGTTGGAAAGGGTTTCGAGGCTTTCATATAAGGCATTTGCAAATTTTAATTTTGATCTACTTACGACTTTAAAAAAATATTTGAAATATACTCTTTACTACCAAATATCTGTTTTGGATTCATATTGAAGTTCAAAGAGCATTTTTACTCTTTGTCAGATGAAGCCTTTCTAACTCAGATGAAACCCCTTATTTGTAGATTTTGTAAACTAAATGATAGGTAGCTAGTTCCGTTTTTTTTTTTTTTTCCATCTTGGTATTCATTAGACTGCTCTAAAAATAATATAGCATGCTTAAACAGATTTCTACCAAGCTTGTTTTCGTGAAGGTAAAAAATACTTTTATTTTCTGTTCTGCACATGAATTTTACCAGAATAATAATAGGCTCCAGATTTTCCAATGGAACATTAAAGAATCATTGTCTAAATCCTAATTTTGTCTGTTTTCCTTCTGTCCAAACTAAAACTATTCTCCTTTATATTGCCTTATGTTCCTTAAATAGATGACATATAAATATGAATTCAGTGTTATGTTTTTTCTTTGGACTTTGTACCCACACTCACTAGTAGATAATCATAAAAACTTTTCAGAAAGCATCTTCAGATGTTTTGGAAAATGAAATGGAGTGTCAGTAGTTTAGAATAGAGTGTCTTTCATAGAAAAAGCAATAGGTCCTAAGAAATAGTATTTTTCCATTTCAAGGAATTAATCTGAATTCTTCCTTTCTTTTAAATTTATCCTAAATTAACATTTTATTTTCACATGTGAAAAATAAATTATTATATTTACAGCTTAACGTCATCATTTTTTTTCCTCAAAGCAAAAAGCCAGAGATAATAGAGCTGCTCAACGTATTAATAAAGTACAGATGTCAAATGATTCCATGAAGAGACAACAACAGCAGGATAATATTGATCCTAGCTCTCGTATTGACTCAGATCTATTTAAAGATCCATTAAAGCAAAGAGAATCTGAACATGAGCAGGAGTGGAAATTCAGACAGGTATGTTTTATTTAGATTTTGTTTGTTTGGGTTTTTTTATGCTTTTCAGATAGAGGCATTGATTACCAAAAGTATAGTATATGAGAAAGAGGCATGCACTTGGAGTTGGGATGCCTGGATCATACAGTTGTTTACTTTATGACATTGGAAAAATGAATTTTCCAAGCATAATAAAAATAATAATTTGTGGAATGTCCACCTCACAGAAATGCAACAAAGAAGGTACTCATTAAACTGTAATGCACTGTGTAAATGTAAGTAGCTGTTTCTTATTCTCAATTTAATTTTGACCATATATAAAAGCCAAATGATATGTTTACATGTAGAATTATAGCACTGAGTACAGAACGACCAAGAATTTTCATGTTTCGAAAACTGTTTTCTCCCATTTGGTGTTTAGTAGGTATTTAAATTGCTCTTCATTCAAAAGATATTTCCTCTACTCCTCCTCTAAAATTTTGTGTGCTAGGTGTGGTTGGGGATAAATAATATGTGATTCCTGCCCTCAAGGAGTTTAAAATGCAGTTAAGTGGGCTCTTAATCTAATAGTTGTTCTTATACAATAGCCAGATAGACCAGTTTTTCCTTTAACAGTGTAAATTGTTAAGTTTTTCATTTCTTTCTCTTCCTTTAACAGCAAATGCGTCAGAAAAGTAAACAGCAAGCAAAAATTGAAGCCACACAGAAACTTGAACAAGTGAAAAATGAACAGCAGCAACAGCAGCAGCAGCAGCAACAGCAGTTTGGTTCCCAACCACTTGTAAACCAGTCTGGGTCAGATACACCTAGCAGTGGGATCCAGAGCCCTTTGACTCCTCAGCCTGGTAATGGGAGTATGTCTCCTGCACAGTCATTCCACAAAGACCTGTTTACAAAACCACAGCTTCCCGGACCCTCAACGACAGCAGCTTCTGATGATGTATTTCTTAAACCCCAAGCACCTCCTCCTCCACCTGCCCCTGTCCGCATCCCAGTTCAGGAAGCTCTTCCTCAGACTCCTCAATCGCCATCACCACACATATTTTCATCAGGTTCTTCAAGTGCACGGCCCCCGTCTCCAGTGGATCCTTATGCTAAAATGGTGGGAACCCCTAGACCACTTCCAGGGGCCCAGAACTTTCCCCGAAGAAATTCTGGCATATCAGTGGAAGCCTGCACCACTCCCTTATCTCGATCCATTCAAGTAACTGAGACAACTGCAAATAGGCTTTCTTCTGCCAGGGATGTGTGTTCTTCTTCTTCAGCTGGTGGTGATCCCTATGCAAAACCACCAGACACACCCAGGCCTGTAGTGACTGATCAATTTTCTAAACCTTTGGGCATACCAAGGTCTCCAATTGTCATGGAACAAACTGGAAAAAGTCCTTTAACAGCTGGAACTAATGATCCTTTCACTAAACCATCTCCTAGGACTGACAGGTTTCAGAGACAACGGATACCTGATCCATATACACGACCTCCACTGACACCTGCCCCTGTTGATAGTAATACTGGACCTTTTAAATCTCCAATGCACCCACCTCAATCCCCACAAGATCCTTTTGGATCAGTGCCCCAAACAGCAAGACGAATGTCTGTTGACCCCTATGAAAGGCCTGTTCTGACACCAAGACCAGTAGACAGTTTTCCACATAATCAGTCTGGTGATCCATATAACCAGCCACCCCATACTCCACATTCTGTAATGAATGACTCTTTTGCCCACCCTTCAAGGTCTTTTTCTCAGTCTGGGGCTATGTCTAGGCAAACTTCTCAGGACCCTTATTCCCAGCCTCCAGGAACTCCTCACCCTCTTGCAGATGCTTTTTCCCAGTCCTCAGGAACACCTCGACCCATTAAAGACCCTTATTCCCAACCTCCTGCAACTGCTCGACCTAGCACTATTGATCCATATATTCAGCAGTCTTCTACACCCATACCCTCTGGACAGGCAGATTTATTTGTTCCATCACCAGGTAATCAAAGGCATACTGATCCTTATGCTCACCCTCCTGGAACACCAAGACCTAACATCACTGGTCCTTATTCACAGGTATCAGCATCTCCAAGACCAGGCATTCCAGAAAGTTTTACTAGATCCCCCTTGACAAGACCAGGCCTTGTGCCAAATCAAGATACTTTCCTGCAGGCAGCACAAAACAGAGGGCCAAGTTTACCAGGAACTTTTGTAAGACCATCAGATACATGTTCTCAAACACCAAGGCCACCAGGTCCTGCTTTGTCAGAAACTTTTAGCCATGTTCCACCATCCCCAGCTCATGACCCTTATGATCAGCCTCCAATGACTCCAAGACCTCAGTCTGATTCTTTTGGAACTAGTCAAATTAACCATGATGTTGATCAACCAAGATCAGGTTCAGAAGGCAATTTTAATGCATCTTCAAATTCTCCAATGAATTCTCAAGGGCAGCAGTTTCCTGCTATCCCCCAAATTCCTTGTCCTGCCCCAACTTTAGCCGGAACAGATACACAGAACACCATAAACATGTCTCCAGCAGATACAGAAAAGCTAAGACAGGTAAACTAATTGTACAGTCCTGCTGCTCAAGTGTGTTGTCCAGAAAAACATGTCTAATGCTTTTTACCTAAACTCTATTTTAATACAAAGGTTTTTAAAGCTTTCAGAGTCTTTGAAAGAAGCCACAATCATGTGGAAAGAATGAAATTTTGAGTCTAAAGATCCACATTCAAATTTCTACTCAGTTATTTAGTGTTTGGCTTTGGGCAAGTCATTTTACCTCATTAAACCTCAGTTTCTTTGTAAAACAAGAGATTTGGTATACATTATTTCTTACATGA
Source organism: Petaurus breviceps papuanus (assembly GCF_028583685.1). Lineage (NCBI taxonomy): Eukaryota > Metazoa > Chordata > Mammalia > Diprotodontia > Petauridae > Petaurus > Petaurus breviceps. Next base: position 3,653,521 of record NW_027185612.1, on the reverse strand, counting down.
TCCATCTAAGAGTAGGATTTAACTGTCATTTCCTATAAGTCATTGCATAACTGTGAGTCATCACTATTTGAAATTTTAAGTCTTTTAAAAAAGTTTGGGTATTCAAAAACGTTATATTGCTAAACTTGTACATGAAGTGCTGTCTTTTGAAATCTTTTGTCCATTATGAATCCATCAACTCTGTTGGTCTTTCTGGTCCTTTTTTCCCTAATCAGAGGCAGAAGTTGCGTGAGATCATTCTTCAGCAGCAACAACAGAAAAAAAATGCTATCCGGCAAGAAAAAGGATTACAAGACCCTGGGTCTCTGCAACACTGGCAACCAGAAAATCTCAATCCAATTTTTAATAGGCCACCACCTCCTTATCCTGGGAATATCCGAGCTCCTGTTGTTCCCCCCAGTGGACCTCGATTTCCTCTTTTCCCAAAAGAGCAACGAGGACAATTTCCTTCTGATGTTACTGGCATGGGAATGAGACATCATGGGCTAAGGTAATGCTTTATTTTGTAGCCTATTTTGTAGACTGTTAGCCAAGAAATAGACAAGTAAAAATCCCAACTAATGCAAAAATTTAAGTCACTAGGGCTTCTACTGGCTCCCCTATCTCCTCTTTATTGAAAATGCAGACAGTAACTTTTTTTTGATGCAGCAGAGTTACAAGCAAACAAGAATTTTTTCCCCCAAAAATGGAGACATAGTTCTGTTATTGAAATTTTGTAGAACCCGATTATAAATTGTCAAATGTGACTGATAATGACTAGTAGTCGAACAAAAAAGTTCAGTTAATATAATCTATGCTACCATGAGCCTATAATGTGATGGCAATTCAGTTGTTCCACCTTTTAAAATCAAGTTCTAAAGAGATGTGTTGGAGGCTGAATATTTTAAGGAAATTTTCACAAAATAAGAGAGATAAAAGGTGTATATATTGTGTTTTATCTCTTTTTACCTTTTAACCATCATCCTATCTCTTTTTTCTGCTCCTGTGTTTTACTCAATCATTCAAGCACTATGGTCCTGGAAATATTTCTCTCACTTGCTTTAACCTCATGCATTTGTTCAAGCAATTTTACAAATCTATCTCTGCTGTATAAAAACCTGACCTTTAAAAGACAAACCTTTTAAATCTAAACATATCGATCCCCTGAAATTGTTTTGGTGCACCATCCCTCATTATGGATAAGGGTTTTTGGTTAGTCATTTCTTTTATTCATTAAACATTTATTTACTTGTCTTTGTCTTTAGTCTACATTTGTATTGTCCATCTTAAACTGTAAGGTTCTAGGGTTCAGTTACAAATACTAATTCTCCTATATGATACCTAACTAATGACTTCCATACAGGCGCCTAATAAATCTTTCCTAGTGATGACTTTATTTTTATTGTTAGGTCATTTTGTTTTAGGGCCTAATGGAGCTATTAATTTTGTATTTAAGATTTACATTTAAACTTATTTTTCTTCTTAACACACATTTTAGCCATATTCCTTGAGTAGTCAAAAATGTTAACTTCCTGAATTATCTGTCTTTTTAGATTTGGATTCCCAGGTGGGGGCCATGGTCCACCATCAAGTCAGGAACGTTTCCTTGTTCCCCCTCAGCAAATGCAGGGCCCTGGAGTTCCTCCTCAGCTTCGAAGATCAATGTCTGTAGACATGCCCAGGCCTTTGAGCAACTCACAGATTAATAATCCAGTGGGAATTGCTCAGCATTTTCCACCACAGGGTATGCAAGTTCAGCAGCATAATATACTGGGTCAAGCATTTATTGAATTGCGGCACCGAGTGCCTGATGGAAGACCACGCCTTCCCTTCAACATTTCTGCTAGCAGTGTCATGGAATCAACTTCCCAACACCATAGGCATGGGAACCTTATACCACGGTCAGACTTTCAAGGCCCAAGACACACAGATCCAGTCAGGCGGACACCACAGTGTGTAACTAATCAGTTACCAATGCCTACAAATTTGGACCACATACCACCATCTCAGCAAGAGTCAGGGCAAACTGTCCACCCATCTTCTCTGGCCATACGTTCTCTGACTCATCCCCCAGGAAATGATTTTGTAGGGAGTTCTCTGCCAACTCCAATATCATCTGATGAATCTAGTAATTTACAAATGTCCAGCCAGCCCCCTGATAGTTTAGAAGAAAAGCTTGATCCTGATGATCCCTCTGTAAAAGATCTAGATGTCAAAGATCTTGATGGGGTTGAAGTCAAAGACTTGGATGATGAAGATCTTGAAAATTTAAATCTGGATCCAGAGGATGGCAAAGGAGATGAATTAGATACCTTAGGTAATCTGGAAACAAATGATCCCAATCTTGATGATCTCTTGAGATCAGGAGAATTTGATATTATTGCATACACAGATCCTGAACTTGACCTTGGTGATAAGAAAAGTATGTTTAATGAGGAATTGGATCTGAATGTCCCAATTGATGATAAATTGGATATGCAGTGCAAAACTGATGAACCCAAAAAGAATGAAAAAATTGTCAAGACTGTGGTCTCTTCTGACAAACACTCTCCAAAGAAAAAATCTACTATTATCAGTGAGATAAAAACAGAAGTACTCTCTCCAAATTCACAAGAGGAAGCAAAATCTGAAAAAGAGAAAAGTGAGAACTGTGCAAATACTGCCTGTACTCAGCTTTCTTCAGAAACTGAGTTAAATGGAGGAGAAAAGACTACTTCAGCATCTTGCAATCAAGATCAAATTGATAATAGGACTAATCAGGAAACTGTGGGATCAAACACAAATGTCCAAGGATCCACTCAGATGCCTACTCAAGAAGTAATAAGTGCCTGTAACATAACTGAATCAACTCCAGTTCTCTCAAGTTTACTTGCTAATGAGAAGTCTGATAATTCTGACATACAGTCATTGGCCTCTCCTCCACCTTCTTTGCCAGCTTCTCAGTCTAATCATGTATCAAGTTTACCTGCAACTTTAATGCCACCTTCTGCACCAGTTTTAGACCATACAACGAATTCTAATATGGCTGTGGTCTCCAGAATGAACCATACTTTTTCTCAAGGTATGACTATAAATCCAGGATTTATTCACAGTCAGTCAGCAAATCACAGTTTTGGGACAGGACCACCTAACAATCAGGCTGTCCCTGTAGCAAATCCATCTGGTCCTAGTGGAATATCTGGTCCCCAGCAATTACTCCTTCCTCAGGCATTAGCCCAGCAGAATAGAGAGAGACCTCTTCTTCTAGAGGAACAACCACTTCTTCTCCAGGACCTTTTGGATCAAGAAAGGCAGGAACAGCAACAGCAAAGACAGATGCAAGCCATGATTCGCCAGCGATCTGAACCTTTCTTCCCCAATATTGGTATGAATTCCATAGCATCTTATGTATCATATTTGGTTCAAAAGGGCAACTGTTCACAATGAGAAGTTTCAAAGTCAATTCAAAACCTGTTTTTGATGTTGTATATTTCATTCTTTTAAAAATATTATCGAAGTCATTTGGTTTTCTATGTCCTTTACTAATAGATATCCCTAGCCCTTCCTCTGTGTAGAGAGCCATCAATTAGAAAAATGCATGGCAAAAAACCCAAAAACTTGTCAGCTGAGTCTGATAAAATATATAGTGGTCCACTCCTGTACTCCCCAACAAATGCAAAAAAAGGGAAACTGCATTTTCTCAACTCTTTCTCATGGTCATAATTATGTAGGGTTTAGTGTCAAAGGTTTTTTTGTTATTTCTATTTAAGTTGTCATTATATATATATATATATATATATGTGTATATATATATATAGTATTCATTTGGTATATCAAGTTATATACTTCTTCCCATGTTTCTCTGCATTCTTCATATCTGTTATTTCATATGGTAGTAATGTTCCACTGTATTCATATGCATTATAAAAAATGAGGGAGAATAGTATTATATCCTTATGAGGTTGACTCAAATGTCATATACTTAAGAGCTTTGAGCTTCTTGAACATTATCCCTTTTTACTATTATTATATGTTATTATATATTATTATCCTATTACTATCAACATTTATGACATAGTGATAAGAATAATCAAAGTCCAGAATGGTATTCCTTTGCCTGTTCTCCCCTCAATGTTTTTTTTTTCCTCTGTAGCACAATAGAAATTGTTGAATTTAAAAATTAGCAAAAAAAATATTTTTTTACTATAACTTTAAATAATTAATATGAAAGTACTTCATAAACTTTTTTCCATATTTCAATAAACAATAAAATATTTTAACTTATTCTTCAGTGGTTTACCTGAATGAGAGGGCAAGATTTGTGCTTTGTACACATGTGACGTGCACGTGCACACACACTCAGAGAGAGAGAGAGAGAGAAGTATAACATTCTATGGAAATTTTAAAAGGCACTTAATTTGTTGGGGAAGTTTGGAGTTAGAAACCAGAGCTTTCTCACTGAGGAATAATTCTTTTTGGGGTAACTACATACCTTTTTCTTAGAGAAGCAGCATGGATTATTGGATAGAGGGCCCTTCTCAAAGGGAGGAAGACCTAAATTCAGGTCCTACTTTGGATATAAACTGGCTGTGTGACACTGGAGAAGTTACTTAACCTCTCAGTGCTCTAGGCAACTCTCTGAGACTACAGATTGCTAAAACATGCCACCCTGCATTGATGAGGAAGTTTACTTACCCAAGAGTTTCTTATCCAAAAAATTTCCAGATTCAATTTTTTTTCAGTGATTCTTGAATCCTTCCTTCTAATGGCATCTTCTAATTTATGTTTTTCCCCTGTTATTTATTTTAATTCATTGACACCTGTCCTAGAAATCACTAAGATAAGGAAGTGGTTGGATGAATTGAAATTTTGGATAAAGTGTTAAATTTGATTGAAGTTAAAATCTGCATTAACATCTTACCTTAATTTTTATAAGCTGTGGTATTAAAGAACATTTCCAAACATAGTTTCATTAAATAGGAATAAATCTAATTTAGAGTCTCATAACAAGAATTTTTTAGCCAGCATCATAAGAATAACTTGTACAAATATAAAGAATAAAGTAACGTTTAATGTCATAGGAAATTATTTACTTATACTGTATATTCTGCTATGAGACTGTACGAATAACTATGATAATTTCTTTCTTTAGATTTTGATGCAATCACAGATCCTATAATGAAAGCAAAAATGGTAGCTCTTAAAGGGATTAATAAAGTAATGGCTCAAAACAATATGGGGATGCCACCAATGGTTATGAACAGGTAAGGTAAAGATGGCCCCTAATCTTTTGAGACTAGAAGTTAATGAAGTCATTGGTTTTACATGAATGTGCCTAGGATTTGGAGGAAACATATCTGAAATTCAGGAATTTACATTTTAGGAAAGAATAAATAGCAAATTTAGATAAAATAGGATCTGAGATTGAGAGCAAGTTTCTTTTCATACTTAAGAAAAAGGTTTGAAAAATACTGACTTAACTGATAATGGTAGAAATATATAAGTTTTTGCCTTAAATTAATGGTTCTTTCAGTGCTAGTTATGTCATGGATAATTAGAAGTCATAAATGTGAAGGCCTTTTTAAATGTGAAAGGCAGAAGGAAAAATATTGGAATTGAGGGAAGGATTCTTATTTGTTCCATCAATAAATTAAGTATCTCTCTCTAAGAGGAGAAAGGAGGTCAAGAGCTGAGAGTAGAATTTTTACTGGTAATTAGGGAAAATTGAACAATTTTTCTTTATTGAAATTTTAAAAAATTAGGAAGGAAAGAAAATTATAGATAATAAAGTCAAAATATACTTCTTTGGATCCTGGAAACTAGATATTAATTATTTAAAAGGAGACAGAAGACCAGGTAACAGTTCAGATGGGAAAGGTAAAATTATATGGAAACAGATTTGATTTTATTTGGGAACCATTTTAGTGTTAGCACAGAAATAAAAATGAAACAATTATTTCAGTCTTTAGGGTTGCATATGAGGTACTAGGTAACAGTTCCCTTTCACTTTTGCTAGCACCAAATCTTTTATTAACACCATACTAACAGGCATTCTTTAAATGGTTACTATATGCCAGGCTCTGTTTTAAATTCTGAACAGCTCACCTAACCCAGTATTTTAATTTAATAACTATATTTTGAACATACCGATATATTGACCATATTCAGGATACTCTTTTAGGTGTTCTGTACATGACATAATCCTTGTACTTAGTTTGTAATTGAACTGGGGAAGCAAGATATCTGTGTGTGTGTGTGTGTGTGTGTGTGTGTGTGTGTTCTATATTTTATTAGTTACTTCTGCAAGTGCCCCCAGTGTCACATAGTGTTATTATAGGAGACACCGTCATAGACGTTTGATTGATTAATGAAGACCTTGTATATGTAAGATGGGAATCAGTCAATTAAAAATAACTTAAAACAACATTGTACTTTAATGTTTGCAAAGCATTGTACAAATATTATGTTACTTGTTGCTCATGACCACCTCATAAGTGGTACTATTATAGTACTATTTGATACTATTATTAGTATGGTATTATTATGGTATGGTACTATTATTGGTACTATTATGAACCTCTTCTTACAGATAAGAAACTAAATCTGAGAAAGGTTAAGTGACTTGTCCAGGGTCACACAGCTTTGAAAATGCCTGAGGCAGAATTTAAAGTATATGGGGCAGGAAGGGACATTTATTAAGTGGCCTAATATCTGTGTTAGACTCTGTGCTTTGCACCTTACAAATATTACCTCATTGAATCATTATGACCCTACTAAGTAGGTGTAGTTCCTTTTTACACCTGAGGAAACTGAGTCAGAAAGAAGTCTTCCTGACTCCAGGTTTAGTGCTCTGTTCACTAACTTCCTGTTGTAGTCAATTCAGCATATATTAAATGGTGCCCATTTTGTGTCCTGGTGCTGTGCCGTAAGTCTGGCAAACATAGCTAATGTAAACGTTACTTACCCTGACATATTAAATGATACATTAAAAACAAATAGATTGAAATATCTTTCAGAAATGTCATGTTCATTTGAGTTGTTTTGACCTTCAGAATGTTGTGAACATTTTAGTTTATCATTACATATTTAATTTGGATTAGTTCACTTTTTGAACTACATTTCACTTGGAATTTTTATTAGCATTTAAAATAATACAGACATGATTTTTTAGAAAAATGCAACAGAATGAACCCGTCTTCTTTAATCAAGTTGAATGAATGTTTTAGAACCTTCATAAGATTAACTTTATTAGTTATAGTTGTTATTTTATGCTTTATAGGTTTTGCTTTGATTTCAAGCTGTGTTGCTAATTTTACCTCATTGGTATAGAAAATGACTAAGCATTTAAAAATTTTTATCCTACTTTAAATCCTTCCATCAATTGGTATTGCTAAATGCTTACTTTTTTAGAAAGGTGCATCCTTTTTTACAGGTTCCCCTTTATGTCTGGAACACAGAATAGTGAAGGTCAGAATCTTCCCCAGCAAGCCATTGCTCAGGTATGCTACTTGTAATCGTAATTTTGTTTCCTTGTCCAATTTTCCTGTTGGGTTCCTTTTTTTGTTTTGTTTTGTTTTGTTTTGTTTTTAAGTAAAGCCAGTGATATATAGTGAGGAAATAGTAAATAATTAATTATCTATCAACTATTTGAACCTGGTATATAAGTATCAGAACTAGGGTACTAGAAACTACTTATCCATGAAAGTTTATTCTGAATAATTTATTTAAGCTCTTATAATTCAAACATACATTTATAAGCATAACAAGTTTAAAAAAAGAATAGACATTTTTATTTTGTTACTCTGATATGCTGTGATTTTGTTAACTTGACACAGAATTCAGTTGGTAGCAGAATAAAAATGAAAATATTCTCCCTCATACATTTGTTATATATGCCTAAAGAACTACTTACTTGTAAACCACTCCTTTCTACATTATTTTTCTACATATAGATTTTATACTTTGTTTTTAGAAATAATTAGGCAATGATTAGGGAAAGTGATAGTTTCTTTTTCAGGTTTTTTCAAAAGCACTTTTTTTCTGAATCAATCCATTATTTTAAATTTGCTGTTATTTGTATTTTTGCGATATCTAAAGAGTTTTCAAGTAACTTCTTTAACTTCTATAGAAGTATTTAAGTCAGCTTTGACAGGCAATACAACTTTGTATTATTAATAAATTTGCTTATTCCTTTTTTCTCTTATTAGACTATGTAATTTGTAAACATAAACATAAAATAATATGGAAAATAAAGTCAGCTTTCTGTATTTGCTACTTTGTTTATAACTTTTCTTAAGAAAAAGTAATCCTTTATGTAGAATTAATATTAAACTCCAGACAATTTTATGTATTGTTTTTAATTTTGGAAAAACTAATACATTGTAGTATCTCCAAATAATTTTGTGTAAAGTAAAGGTCAATGTAGGCTGGTGCAACTTATATCCAATCTAAGAAAATTTAGTTGTTAACCAGCCAAAGGAATTTCAAGATTAATATGTTTGTAGTCCTTGACTATGGTACTATAGTGAGGGTATAGGGCAGTTTCACTGTGATGATCCATTAATTCTTTACACAGTGGAATACTCCTCATGAGTTAAGGTTTCTGGTCTTTCCTCAGGGGTGCTTTAGTTTACAGCCTAAGTGTACATGTACACTACTAAATGTTGAAAGAGTGAAGTAAATGTGACATGATTACAAATGCTCAAATATGACCACTAAATTCATTCTACCTTGTAAAAGGGACTCTAATTCCTTTATAGTATGTTTAAAAATATTTTACCAGTTCTATTTGGTTTTCTTTTTGTCTTATGTTTATTATAAAAAAATTTTTATACATTTTACTTATTTTAGGATGGCAGTTTAACGCCTCAGATTTCTAGGCCTAATCCTCCAAATTTTGGTCCAGGATTTGTCAGTAAGTATAAGTCTTTTAATAAGTTACATGTATTCTGGGGATTTTTCATCTTTACTATATATGCATTCTCCCCTGGTCTTTCTCAATTATCACTGTACAACTGAGCTTGCTTTTTTAGTTATTTCTGAATCATTAATGTGTGTGAAGTATTGGTTAGATTTGAGCATTTGCATTAGAAAAATCATTTCCTATTCTATTTTCCTACTTGTACATATATTTAACACAGTACATATATAAATGGAGGCTAAGAATTTATAGATTATCAAATTAAACGAGGCCTGTTTTTCTCTCGAGGTTTTCTGTCTAAAATGCACATATTCAATAAAAGATATACTATGGGAGAAATAATGGGAATATGTTTAGGAAACAAACTGGGTTATAGCTTGTTTTACAACTCAGAAATGCAGCAATAAATACCCTGTTATATGTTACAGAATTACCATCAGGGAACTCATTAGAGACTCAGGATAGGTTTTTAAAGTTCAATCTCAGTTGAACTTTTCTGAAATTTCCAGACTGTTTAGCTAACTTTTTTTCACCATTATTTTTCATTTGCGCACCTCTGCTCTCCTGGTTCCAGAAACCAGAAAGGCTTTCCTTGCGGTAGGTCTTATTCCACCAGAAGGAGAACTTCTGAAACCCTGTGAAAAAGCCTGTTCTTGAAAATCCCTTCCAAATTTGGTCAACTAGACACAACAGTCACATGCACTAGATTCTCTGCATTTAATAATAAACTCCCAAATCTGACCTTTTGAATTCCTGGTATGCCATAATTATATTTTGAATATATTTTTATATTTTTAAAAAAACATACCAAACTTCTCTAACTGGCTTTTTCTGACGTTACTATGCCCATTTACTTTAGTTGAATTCTTAATGTATAATGATATTCTGTAACATTGATATTTTTTTTTAGCTAGGATCCTTCTAGAGTTATATTCATTCATTTCTGTGTATAAGATAAGGAGATAGCATGTGAAGAATTTATACTTTTATAAAATTGGTATTATTGATTGTTATCAATGCATAGAAGTGAAATGCCCTTTCAGAATAAAGATATTATAAGATGAAGAAAAGCTGTATTTGTATGGGGAGAGGGGCAGGCAGAAACAGCAAGAATGTCATTAACTGATAACTCATTTGAGAGTTTAGTGCTTCACTATTTCTACTTGTTTATAGATTTGTAATTATGAAATTAACAGATATTATTGTTAAATTTATTTGATACCTACTATTCATTGTCACAGCATAGAACACTAAATTGTAAATTGAAATAGCCTTTTCTAAGACCTTATAGAATATTTACCTCTTTAAAACAGTGTCTCTTTACATTTAAAAGTTGAGTAAACTGAAGCAAATGTGAGGGGATTATTCATGTAGTGGACTTTAGTAGGATCTCTTATAGCTTGTTTTAGAAAGTACGTGAGGATCTATGAAAAGTAGTCTAGGTATCCTGCTATGATTACTTTTATGGGATATTCAGTTTGAGAAAGTTTTATCCACTTTATGAATATAAATTCCATCTTTTTCAGTAAATTTTCATTGATTTTTTTCTAATGTTTCCAAGTAGACATACTTTGCCATTTAAAATAAAATATTGTCCTAAAATTTGGTAATTATGTCTCAAACTTTTCATATTATATATATACAGTAAAATTTTTTTGGTTAAGTTTTTTTTAAAGTTATATACCAGCATTTGAAAAAAAATGAATGGATTCATCGAGTTTATATAAATTATACATTAATAATATTAATAAACGTGCAATTTTGATGTTTTTCCCAGATGATTCACAAAGAAAGCAGTATGAAGAATGGCTCCAAGAAACCCAACAGCTCCTCCAGATGCAACAGAAATATCTTGAAGAACAAATTGGACTGCACAGAAAATCTAAGAAGGCTCTTTCTGCTAAGCAACGCACAGCCAAAAAAGCTGGGCGAGAATTCCCAGAAGAAGATGCAGAACAACTGAAGCATGTTACAGAGCAGCAGAGTATGGTTCAGAAACGGCTAGAACAGGTAACCGAGTTACAGAAAGGAAATAGTTACTCAGTAAACCATTGTTAATAGTCCATTTAAAATTGTTCTTCTGATTATGATGGTGAAAATATTCATAATTAGTAGTGTCAGCCCCACGGAGCCTTGCTGATTTATGGTAGGGCAGTCAAGATACTCCTAGTTCATCACTGCCACTTTCTGGCTAACACTCTACCTCTGTCCCTCAATAATTATCTCTCCTCTTTTGAGGTGTACTGTGGCTAAATTTATCACCCAAACCAGATTTTGGTAACTTATCAATTGACATCTCTCCGGCATCCCACACCTCACACCCCCCACCCCAAACTCCAAAATGTTTTCCTTCTTCCTACCAAACTTCAACTGTGATCTTTTCTTGAGGAATACTTGAAAGCCCTTTACTTCATTAAATGTCCATTTTTGGTACCCCCTTTTGCATTTGGTTAATGCTGCTTTTGAAGAAATTTTTCAGTGATTTTTTCTTACTTCTTTAAGTAAATTCTCTATTCATAATTTTCTTGTATGGCTCACATTTCTTTTCCCAATTTTTCCTTTACGACTCTGATTTTGAAAGTCTTTTTTGCATTAAAACAAAATCTCTTTCTTTATCTCTTCTAGGAATTCTTATTGGGTTTTCTGTCCAGTTGGTGTTTTTCTCCGAGGCTTTGCTTCTGTATATTTTCACGTTATTGCCTTCTGAGTTTTGTATTGAGCTTGTCACCATAGTAGTTTTTTACAGTCAGGTTTTTTTCTTCCTTTTTTTTTCTTTTCAGAGGGGGAAGGTAGGGCAGTTGGGGTGCCCAGTGACTTGACCAGGGTCACAGGGCTAGTTTTGTGTTAAGTGTCTGAGGTCAGATTTGAACTCAGGTCCTCCTGACTCCAGAGCCAATGCTGTATTCACTGCACCACATAGCCATCCCAGGTTTTTTTTTTTCCCTGTTTGTTAATTTTTCCAACCTGTTTCTTTTCACTTTGAACTTGAACTTTGTTTGGTCTCTGCCCACTGGGGAAAGTGGGGTATCATTGCTCACCTTCCAACTTTTTCACCCTACTGTTTGCAGACCTAGTTCTGGGGGTCTGTAAGTTTTTAGTTATTCCAAGATGGTGCAGTCCTGGGAGAAGTGTGGTCACTGATCTGGTCTATGCTCTGTTCCTTACACAGAAAGTAAGATGGAGTGTTATGTATGAGATACCTTAGGTAGGCCAGATTAGGTGGATTGTAGAGTAGATAAAGGAGGGTTAATTATTTATTATTAATTAATTAAATAATAATTATTAAATACTTGTGGTAAGAATAATATTTATCTAAAACTGCTATTGTTAATTATTTGTTTTCTAGACCTGCTGTTGTCCAAGAAAAATTTTTTGTAGTCTTACCTTTTTGCCAAACCTTTCATGTAATACTGTTCAATTAATATGTGCTGAATGAATTAATTGACTATGAATATTGCATACAAATAAATGATCTGTGTTTCAGATTCGGAAACAACAAAAAGAACATGCTGAACTCATTGAGGATTATCGAATCAAGCAGCAACAGCAGTGTGCAATGGCTCCACCTGTCTTGATTCCAGGAGTCCAGCCTCAGCCCACAATGGTTCCTGGAGGTTCACCAGCAGCAATAAGTCAGCCAAATTTTCCCATAGCATCACAGCAACTTCAACACCAACAGCATACACCTATTATTCCTAGTCAGGCCAATCCTGCAAGAATGCCAAATTTACCAGGTTGGCAGCCTGCAAATAACCCTCCTCGCCTCCCTCTAAGTGCTTCAAGGATGCAGCCTCCAATGCCTCCAGTACCAATAAAGACTAATGCTTCAGCCCCAGGGTCTACTTCAAATTCAAATCCACAGAGTGGCCCACCTCCCAGAGTAGAATTTGATGACAATAACCCCTTCAGTGAAAGTTTTCAAGAGCGAGAACGTAAGGAACGTTTACGAGAGCAGCAGGAAAGGCAACGAATTCAACTCATGCAAGAAGTGGACCGGCAGAGAGTTTTGCAGCAGAGAATAGAAATGGAACAGCATGGTATGATTGGATCAGAACTGAATAATAGGCCTTTGTCCCAGATGTTTTTCAATTCTGAGTTACCCTGTGATTTCATACCACACCCTAGACCTCTTCAGCAGTCTCCACAACACCAACAGCAAATAGGATTGCAACAGCAAAGTATGCAACAGGGATCTGTGAATTCACCCCCCAATCAAACTTTTATGCAGACCAACGAACGACGGCATATGGGTCCTGCCTCTTTTGGACCTGATACTCCAGTTCTTAGTGGTGGTCCAAGTTTCCATTCTGTCAAACAACCACATGGAAATCTTTCTGGGAACAATTTTACCCAAGGCCAAATAAGGCCTTCCTTTACTCCTGGGATGCCAACAACACCACAGACACCTAATACTGGTCCTCCATGTGTTCAAGAGACTGCTGTGCCTCATGTACAAAACTATCCAGGATCAAGCCAGTCTCTTATTCAGTTGTATTCTGATATAATTCCAGAAGAAAAAGGGAAAAAGAAAAGAATAAGGAAAAAAAAGAAAGAGGATGATGCAGAGTCAACAAAGGCACCATCTACTCCACATTCAGATATAACTGCCCCACCAACTCCAAGTATTTCAGAACCTACCTCAACCCCAACAGTGGTCACACCCAGTGAGCTTACTCCTCATCTGGTAGAGCAAGAGTCAGCAGAACCCTTGGGCTCTTCAGCTGCTCATGAGGAGATAAATCAGCCATCTTCAGAACTGGAAGATAATCTCTCCAGTAGTGGTTTTTCACAAAGGAATACACATCATCAGTCCAGTGCTGACTCAGAACCTGTAAAGTTCACCTCAGAAGTTTCTAAAAATATTCAAGAAATTAAACTGGAAAAGGCTGAGGCAGAACAGTGCCCTAGCCAAACTGAGCCCAAACTAGAGGATCAAACTGGTATTAAAACAGAAGAAAAAGCTGTCACATCAGCCCAGAGTCCGACCCAGTTAGTGAGTGTCCCTCCCTCAAAAGGAGATTCAGGGAATGAACTTTTGAAACATTTATTGAAAAATAAAAAGACTTCTTCTCTTTTAAATAAAAAATCTGAAGACAGCTTGAGATTAGAAGAAGAAGGTTCTGGGAATAACAAATTAATAGAGAAGCACAAATCACCTGAAGGTCTGGTAAGTTTCAGCAATTCTTAATCACCAGGGTTTTTCTTCCCTATAATATCCTTTTTGTTTTCATGATTTTTATTTTTTAGATGGCACTGTACTATTCCATTCTTCTCTCCTGCTTTGCTGTGTGGTCAAGTAGGAATCTATAAATTAAATTAACTTAGTCTTATGTTAATCTTTCTGTTCACTACCTTATGACTTTATTTATGAAGAATTATCTGTCTTCATTAGTTAAAGCTCTTTTTGATTAGCTTCTTATAAGTCTTTCCTACAGGTAACAGGAATAGTTTAATGCTAGTCCACAATTCAAATGTCCACCTCTAAACTTTTCCTTCCTCCCCTTAGCCCTCTGACCCTTTGTGACTCGGTTGTGGAACAGACAGCATTTTGGCTTATGCTATTTTACTTACATGTCTTTATATTTATTTTTTTAATTGGAGCAAAAGCATTTTATTCTGTTTTGTATCCCCTACAGTGTTATACTTAATAGTTGTTCTATTAGCTGATTATTATATCTGCTGATTTTGATGTTAATTTTCTTGTTCAAGTGTCCATCCTTTGTTTCCTTGAATATTTAATAAATAGTTTTGGAATTGAAGTTAATTAATGGATATTCATCTGGTCATGTTAATGGAAAGTCACACCTTCATTGGTATGGTGTGATCATGGTTATTATGTTGACCTTAGGGTTTATTCCAGAAATCCATGTAATGGTCAATGGTACTAAAAAGGGGTTTTAGTTTACCTTATTTAAGATTTATTTATTCTTTCATTTAAATATCAAACTCCTTCCAAATGAATACTTTATTTTTCTTCTTTAGATACGTGTTTAACCTTTTTCCCAGGTTCTGAAATAGTATCATTGAGGCAGAAGTTCTTAATTCTTTACAATGTTGTTAATGATTTTATATATACTGAATTTAATATTTTTTCCCTCCTTGATATCAGGCAACTGCTTTATTGATAAGAATATATATCCATATCTTAAAACATCTGGTATTCTATCATTACGAGGAAGGAAGCAGTAGACAATATAGGACCCAGAATTTGGAGTCCAAAGATTTCAATTTGAATTCTATAAATATGAGTTGTCTAATTTATGGAAGTAATTGAAGGGTATGCTGCATTAAAATACTTTGTGAAAAACCATTGCTAAATTGCTGATTTGATGCCAACTATTCTTTTTTTTTTTAAAGTAAAATTTATTCCTATCTTTTGTTTTTATATCACCTATATTTCCTAAAATATATCTCTTCCTTCCCATCCCTGAGATCCAATTCTTGTTTCTTTGTTTTTTGCTTTTTGAAGGGCAATTGGGGTTAAGTGACTTGCCCAGGGTCACATGGTTAGGTTAGTGTCTGAATCCAGATTTGAACTCAGGTCCTCCTGACTCCAGGGCCGGTGCTCTATTCACTGCACCACCTAGCCACCCCTCGAGATCCAATTCTTATAACAAAGGGGATTAAAAAAAAACTCAAGTAAAACTGAGCTGAAACATACTGAAAGTCTGACATTATCCATTGTCATTCATGTCTGTATTCCCCCACCTCTTCAAAAAAGGGAAAGAAATGTCTCCTAATACTTCTCATTTGGGACCACACTTGGTATTACAGTTTGTCAGCATTCAGTTTCAATTTGTCATTGTGTATATAATTTTTCCTGGTTCTGCTTGCTTCATTTTACATTAGTTCAGATAAGTCTCCAAATGCTTCTCTGTATTTATCATATTCATTGTTTCTTACAGCATAGTAATATTCTAATATATTCCTAATATGTGGATAGCCTTGGTGCTTTCAGTTCTTTGCTATTATAAACTATATTGCTTTTGGAATATATGGAAGCTTTTTTTGCTTTCATCTCTTTTGAGAATGTATGCCTAGCAATAAGGATCTCTGTGTATCAGGGATTTTAATCACTTTATCTGTATCTCATCATTACCCACAGTACAGTAGTACTCCATCACAGTTATATGCCGTAACTTGTTTATTCATTTCTCAATTGATGAGCATCTCCTCAATTTCTGATTTTTTGCCACAGCAAAAACAGCTGCTGTGAATACTTTTTACATATAGGTTGTTTTCCTTTTGTCCCTTTGGAATACAGACCTTGTAGTGGTGTTGCTGGGTCAAAGGGTATACACAGTTATATAGACCTTTCAATCTAGTACCATATTGTTCTCCAGACTAGTCCCATACTCCATCAGCAGTTCCTTAATGTACCTTTTCCCCCTCATTCCTTCTTGCATTTGTCATTTCTGATAGATGTAAGTAGTATCTCAGAATTGTTTTAATTTGCCTTTATTCAGTAGTGATTAGAGCATTTTTCATATTTCTTCAAGTACCTTTGATTTCTCTTTCTGAAAATTGCATGTTCATATCCTTTGACCATTTATCAATTGGGGAATGACTTTTTTTTTTTTAATAAATTTCAATCAGTTCTTTATATATTTGAGAAATGAGGCCTTTATCAGACACTTGGCTATAAAAATTGTTTCTCAGCTTTCTGTTTTCTTTTTGGTCTTGGTTGCATTGGTTTTGTTTGTACAAAACCTTTTTAATTTAATTTAATCATAGTTGTCCATTTTACATCTTGTAATGTTCTCTATCTCCTGTTTGGTCATAAGTTCTTTCCTTCTCCATAGATCTGACAGGTTAATTTATCCCTGCTTTCTTAATTTGCTTATGTTATCTAAATTACATACCTATCTTACCTTATCTTGGTATTCAGTGTAAGATGTTGGTTCATACCTAATTTCTGCCATACCATTTTCCAGTTTTCCTAGCATGTTTTGTCAAATAGTGAATTCTTATCCCAGAACCTGGGATCTTTGGGTTTATCAAATGCTGGATTACTGTGGTCATTTTCTACTGCCTTATGTGCCTAATCTATTCTCCTGATGCACCAATTTATTTCTTAACCAGTTCCAGATAGTTTTGACGATTGCCACTTTATAATATAGTTTGAGATTTGGTATGGTTAGGTAACTTTCCTTTGCATTTTTTTTTCATTAATTCCATTGATACTCTTGACCTTTTGTTCCTCCGGATGAATTTTGTTACTATTTTTTGGGAATTTGATTGGCATGGCACTGAATATAAGTACATTAACTTAAGTAGATTAATAATCTTTATTAAGTAGTATTATATTAGCTTGTTCTACCCTGAACAGTTGATATTTTCCAGTTGTTTAGATCTGATTTTTTTTGGTATGACAAGTTTTGTAATTGTCTTCATACAGTTCCTAGATTTGTCTTAGTTGGTAGACTAAGTATTTTATTCTGTCTGCAAGTCAATGGAATTCATTTTTCTATCTCTTGCTGCTGGGCTTTGTTGTTAATATATAGAAATGCTGGTGATTTTTGTGGGTTTATTTTATATCCTTCAATTTTGCTAAAGTTGTTAATTATTTCAAGTAGTTTTTAATTGATTCTCTAGGATTCTCTTAAGTGTACCATCATGTCATCTACAAAGAGTGATAGATTTGTTTCCTCATTGCCTATTCTAATTCAATTTCTTTTTATTGGTAAAGGTAACATTTCTAGTATAATAATGAATAATAGTTGTGATGATGGGTCTTGCTCACCCTGATCCAACTGGGAAGGCTTCTAGCTTATCCCCGTTACAAATAATGCTTTCTGATTGTTTTCAATAGATAATGCTTTTCCACTTGTGACCCACAGTTTGAGAAGCACTGTTCTGTGATACCTTTTTGCAAGATATAGTTTCTCTGCTTATCTCTTTGAATTAAATCTATTTTTGCTTTTGCTTTGTCTGAGATCGATTGCTACCCCCTGCTTTTTTTTTACGTCAGCCAAAGCATAACAGATTCTTTTCCATCCCCTTACTTTTCACTCTTTGTGTGTGCTTCAGATGTGTTTCTTGTAAACAACATATTGTAGGATTCTTGTTTTAAATTCACTCTGATATCTGCTTTTGTTTTATGAGAGATATCATCCCATTCACATTCATGGTTTTGATTACTATTTAATTCCCTCCATTCTATTTTTCCTCTATTCATATTTCTCTCTCTCTCTCTTTCCTCCCCCCTTTCCTTTTAACCTGACTACCACCTCCATCAGTCTGCCCTCCCTTGTCTCAGCTGCCTTTTTTTGTCCCCCTCTCTTCCTACTTTCCTGTGGTCCAGTGTAAGATAGGTTTTTAATACTCAAATTGAATGTGTATGTTATTCCCTCTTTGAGCCAAATCCAGTGAAAGTAAGGTTCAAACAAAACTCACACTCCTCCCCCTTCTTTCCCTACACTGTAATAGGTCTTTCATGCATTTTCATGTGATCTAGTTACACTCTTTTACCTATCCCTTCTCTTTTCTCCTCTTTCTTACCCCTTAATTTTTTTCATATCATCCCATTAAAGTCATTTTATACATATACCCTCTATGTATACTTCTTCTAACTGCCCTCATCTAGATACAGTTCTTAAGACTTGGAAGTATTATCTTCCTATGTGAGGATGTCAACAGTTTAACCTTTTTGAGTAACTTTTTGGGTTTTTTTTTCCCCTGTATATCTTTTTATGCTCCTGTCGAGTCTTGTATTTGAAAATTGAATTTTCTATTTGGCTCTGGTATTTTTATCAGGAATGTTTGAAAGTCTCCTATTTCATTGAATGTACATCTTTTTCCCTGAGAGATTGTGTTTTGTTTTACCACGTAATTGTTTCTTGGTTGTAATCCAAGCTCCTTTGCTTTCTGGAATATCACATCCCAAGCCCTCTTTTCTTTTAATGTAGAAGACGCTAAATAAATCCTCTGTAATCTTGACTGTGACTCCTCCATATCTGAATTGTTTCTGTCTGCTTGTGGTATTTTTTCCTTGACCTGAGACTCTGGAATTTGGCTATAATATTCCTGGGAGTTTTCATTTTGGGATCTCTTTCAGATGATGAGTAGATTCTTTCAATGGCTGTTTTACCCTCTGGTTCTAGGGTATCAGGGCAGTTTTCCTTGGTAATTTCTTTTTTTTTTTTTTTAAGCAATCAGGGTTAAGTGACTTGCTCAAGGTTACACAGCCAGTTATTTCTGGGTGTGGTGCTGAGTATCTGAGCCCGGGATTCGATCTCCAGGTCATCCCAGTACTGGAGCCGGTAGTCTAGCACCAAATGAATTCACTCATGGATTTGAGTAGGACTAGCATGAAATCAATATTGAATGTATGGATGTTCCATTCTGATTTCTTGACTTCCATATTTCTGCTAGCCAACTCCAGGAAATCAGATACAGGGTGGCCTTGAATGTGGAAATAGCCTGCAGACCAAACCAGATGTACTAAGTGAAACCAAGAAGCAACGGAGCAAACGAACTCAGAGGACTGGAGAAAAGGCAGCACCACGTTCTAAGAAAAGGAAGAAGGAGGAAGAGGAAAAACAATCTATTTATTCTAACACAGACACATTTGCCCACTTGAAACAGGTGAATCATTAGGGGCAGTCTCTTAAAGTTTGGGAGAAAATATAAAGTATCTTTTTTAAAAAGCTATTTTGACTTCACTCTTAGCATGATAATTTTTCCCAAACTACACATAAACCAGCCCTGTAATTGATAATTTCCCTACCTGTTGTGGTGGTGATCCTACCTATGCTATGACCTCTGATAGAACGTACTAATAGAAAGTCTGATAAAAGCCTCTTATTAGGAAGACTTCCCTGACACTCTCTTTTCCTATTTCCCTACAAATTTTCTGTATATAGATGGATAAAATCAGTGGTTATTGGGTATTCTTTACAACCTTCAGTCTTATAGAGAAAATCATTTATCATTAACTTTGACCTTAGAAACAACAACAAAAAGGAGCTGAGTGACTTTTCTCCACAATAGAGAGAGCTATAGGTCTTCTCCATACTTGTTCAGTCATTAACACCCAGCCATTATTGATGTCTTAAACATTATGTCTCCCCCAGTATTTCCCTAGAATAGTATTCACATGTAGTACATTCTTGATGTGTTTTTTTTAAAAAGTTCAAATAATAATATCTGGAATTTATATAGAGCTTTCAGTTTTACAAAGCACTTTACTAATATTATGTCATTTGGTTTCTCACACGAGCCCTAGGAAATAGTTGCTAATATCACCCCCAGTTTTATAGATGAGGAAACAGAGGCAGACAGAGAATAAGAGATTTATCCTGAGTCATACAACTATTAAGTAAGCTAGCTTCAAACTTGGATCTGACTCTTGATGCATTGATTGTTGTATCTACTGCTTCACTTAGTTGCCTTATTAAATATGTTGATTGAAATTAATGAAATGTCAATTGTGCTACCCCTCAAAGTGTCCCTGTTCTTGATGTGGAAGGAAAAAAAAAGGCCTAGAGATTTGCAGAAGGCACTATTTGTTTTTCTTGTTATTTACCTGGTTTGGCCATCCTAAAAAGATGACTTTCTTTGTTATTTTTAAAACATGTTCAAATTAATAAGCTTTACTTCCCCTCATTAATGTAATCCAGTGACTTGATAATTTGGGCTTAAGGGGAAAGGGCCTTAAGCATTTTACTTTACATTTTGAATTTTGGGGGTCTTTACTTGCTGTCTTGCTTAAAGAAGATAATTGATACTGTAATATTGTTTGCTTCTGTTTTATCATCTATATCACTTTTACATATTTTTTCAATAGCAGCTCTCTCTGCTTCCTCTAATGGAACCAATTATTGGAGTGAACTTTGCCCACTTTCTTCCTTATGGCAGTGGCCAATGTAATAGTGGAAATCGCCTTCTAGGAACTTTTGGCAGTGCCACCCTTGAAGGGGTCTCAGATTATTATTCTCAATTGATCTACAAGGTATGTATTTTTTTTCATCTGTTTTTGCCTTGTCCAAACTGAGGTGGATTTATCTATGTATTAAATTATTTCTCCTTGGGTTTATGTTCTGAACCTTATCTAAGAGGTAGATTTTTAAAAATAAACAACACAACTCCTCTAAAGTATGTTAAGGTGGTTCTTTTTGGACTTTTGGCTTTTGTTTGTCTACATAAATATGGGTTCACATTCATGACATAGTGTATCAGCAATGCCATATTCACAATGCCTATGGAGATTACAGATATGCTGATATAATTATCCATCACAAAATACATCATGCTTGCCATATGGGGGAATAAGCTGGAAAATTTATTAAGATACCAAAAGACTGAGTCCCAAAACCAGAAAGTGAAAGCCATCAGAGTAGTTATGACATTGGCACAGGTAGATAAAGTAGAAAGCACCCATATTTTCAAGCCTTTAAAATAGAACAGGCTACCTCAGGCAAAGGTCCTCCTCTCCCCACTCACAGCAACCACCCAGCGTCCGGGAAGCGCGATCTCAGCAGCTCCGGCCCCTGGCAGTCCTTAGCAGAAATTCTGGCTAACTGAAAAAGGGCTTTGCGCTGCCGCTGCCTCTGCTGCTGCTGCCGCCGTCGCCACCACCGCCAGCCATCGCAGGAACTCCAGTTTGGCTTCCGCTTCCTCTTGCTCCGTCCCTTCCTGCTACGTCAGCAAGTCCAATGGGGCATGGAAGATCTTTAAATCCCATAACCCTTACACATAGTTACAAAATGTTTGCAAAGTTATCCAAGAAAATGAGTTGTAATTACAGTTTCATGAAACACTAGTTCCCAATTCTTTATCAAGACATTTGTATCAGCAAAGCATTTCTTTTTTTTTTTGGAGGGCAATTGGGGTTAAATGACTTGCCCAAAGTCACATGGCTAGTGTGTCAAGTGTGAGGTCAGATTTGAACTCAGGTCCTCCTGATTCCAGGGCTGGTGCTGTATTCACTGCGCCACCTAGCTGCCCCTAAAGCATTTCTTAATGAAAATTTGATGAGGAGATTTCTTGGTTTAGGATTCCAGTTTTGGTTTTTTTTTTTTAAGTCTAACTCTAAGAAAGAATTTCGGAGAACTTTTAGAAGTTTTTTTCAGAAGAAAAATCAGACATTAGGGGCCTTTATGTCTTAGCCTCCGTCCTATAGAAAAAGCGAAGTGTATTACATAGAATGGACCTATTTTTTACTTTTATTTAAATCATCTGTCCATTTAGAGGTGAAGTTACTAGAATCATTAAGTCATTGCCTCCATGTTCATGGAACTACATTTTGTGGTCATCATTGTAAAAATACATTTTCAGTCTATATATTTTATATCTTTTGATCTCCAGCAGAATAACTTGAGTAACCCTCCCACACCTCCGGCTTCTCTCCCTCCTACTCCTCCGCCTGTGACCTGTCAAAAGATGGCAAATGGCTTTGCAACCACTGAAGAACTTGCTGGCAGAGCTGGAATATTAGTGGGCCATGATGGTATGAGGAACCTAATACTTTTATAATGTAAAATTGTCATTTCCCAAAGTATAAAATATAATAATATTATTTAACTTCAGCTCATGAATATACATATATACATGACATTACTTTTTTTTAGCTGCCTCTGACTTTGTCAAGTTTCACATACACATGAAATATCAGTTTTAATATTTGCTGTGCTTTTGTGTTTTCAGTTACTAAAGCTCTTGGGCCTAAACAGTTTCCACTGCCCTTCAAACCACAGGATGACCTCCTGGTCAGAGCTATGGCCCAAGGCCCCAAGACTGTGGATGTTCCTGCTTCACTTCCAACACCTCCCCACAACAACCAAGAAGAGTTAAGGTAAAAGTTTCTTTTTCCTAGAAACATTCTTAATATTGTCTTCAAATAAATTTTGACAGATTCATCCATTAAACTGCTAAACTGCTTGCTTGTCCTGTGGAGAGCTTTTATAAAAAGTTAGTCCAGGAACCAAGGCAGGGACAAGGCCTATGATTTCACTGGGATAGGGAACTCCTGGTGAGGCACTTTCTCTAAAAGACTGTAAAAATGCACTTAGGAAAATCATTCTTTATGTTTTTAAAAAAACAAACAAACATGATTTTTTTTTGTGATTCCTACTGATATATACATAGCTAAAATGATGGATATGACCAGCCCTGCTAAAGGTTGGGTCTCCCATTGTGTTCTGAGCCATCTCATTCTTATGTCATTCTTATGAATATCTGGTCATTGGATCCAGATGGCTCTGGAGGAGAAAGTGAGGCTAGTTACCTTGCACATCCCTTCCTCGCTCAAATCAAAGCCAACTGCAAGTCATATTATTGTTTCCCTGATAGCATGGTCCTCTTTGAAAATGAAAGACAAAACACAAGCTAAAGCTTACTAATTCATATTTCTCATGGTTTCCAAAATAAATAACTTTAACGTCAGTTAATTTTGTTATTTTATTCAGTGTATTCTGTTTCTTTGTATACATAGTGTTTATTGGCATAGTTTATGGTATATAGTAAGCACCTAATAAATGCTTACTGATTCTATACATTTACTGCCCTCAGCACTGTTTCATATGCTGTAAGAAAACCATTTTTATGTATTATTTTAAAAGTGATTTTCCTTAGACACAGTTCTATTTATATCATTCTCCTCAATAAACTCCTGTGACTCCATAGGCTTTAGCACCAAGTTTAAACTCCTAACCTTTCTTTCCTGCCTTACATTCTGAGGTCCAGCTAAACTGACCATCTGTATCTCTTCTACACAACATGACCGCTTCCATTTGAGTACCTTTGGCCTGGTAAAGACTACAGTCCTAACTCCTTGGTCTTCCTGAAGCCATGGAATCCCTCTCTTCCTTCAAGAAATAACTCTAGCGCTGCCTTCAACATGAAGACTTTCCTATTCCCCTTACTGCTACCACTTGCCTTGACTGACTGCCTTACATGTTTATTCCTATTTATTCTCAATTAATTATAGAGGTGATGAGGGCCTATCCAGGGGTAGGGAACCTCTGGCCTCGAGGCCACATGTGGTCCTATAGGTCTTTGGGTGAAGCCTTTTCTTCTTCTTGTTCTTGTTCTTCTTCTTCTCTTTTTTTTTTCTTTTTTTTTTTTTTGCTTTTTGGAGGGCAGTTGGGGTTGTGATCCGCCCAAAGTCACATACCTAGTAAGTGTGTCAAGTGTCTGAGGCTGGATTTGAACCCAGGTCCTCCTGACTCCAGGGCTGGTGCTCCACTTACTGTGCCACCCAGCCACTCCAAGCCTTTTGACCAAGTCCAAATTTTACAGAACCCATGCTTTTATTAAGGGGATTTGTTCTGTCAAGTTTAGATTCAGGCAAAAGGCCACACTTGAGGACCTAGAGGGCCCCAACGTTGTCTCGAAGGCTGCAGGTTCCCCACACCTGAGAGGAGAAAAGAGGTCGTATTTGAGAGATATTGTATGGGTGAAATCAATAGCTTAGATATGGGGGGTGAGAGAGCAAGAGTCCAGGGTTATTCCCAGGTTTTTAGCCTGAGGAACTAGAGGAATGGTATTGCCCTCTACAGTAATATCAAGGTGTAGGTAGAGGGCTTAGGGGGATGTTTTGAACATATTAAGTTTAAGGTGTCTTCTGGACTTCCAGTTCTACATGTTTAAAAGTCAGGTGGTGATACTAGATTAGATGTCAGGAGAGAATAGGGTAGGAAATGCAGATTTGAGAATCATAGGCAGAAAAAATGGTAATTACATCTATGAGAACTAATGAGATCAAGTGAAGTAATATAGGAGAAGAGGACCCTGGGCAGAACCCTGAGGGACACCTATGGTGAGAGGGGCATGATCTACAAGAGGATCCAGCAAGAGACACAGAAAAGGAATGGTTAGAGAGGTAGAAGGAGAACCAGGATAGAGTGATGCCCTAAAAACCTAGAGTGTAGAAAGCATCTAGGAAGAGTGATCAGCAGTATCAAAGACTATAGAAAAGTTGAGGATGAGAATTTAGAAAAGGCTGTTGGATCATTGGTAACTGTGGATAGACAATGTAAATTGAATAGGATCAGAAGTTTGATTTTAAGAGTTAGGAAGAGAGTGAAAGGAAAGAAAGTGGAAACACCTATCGTAGACAGCCCTTTCAAGGAGTTTAGCTATAAAGGGCAGAAGAGATCTAGGACAATAGAGAAATTGAAGGATCAAATAAAGGTTTTTTCAGCATGGAATGAGTGTTCAGACAGGGGTATATTTGTAGGGAATAATCCAGTACCAGAAAGAGAGTGAAAATGAGCAAAAGAGTGGGGATCACAGGGCTCAGTGTTTTCAAAGAGATGAAATAGAATGTCATCTCTTAAATAGGTAGAGGGGTTAGCCTTGTAAGGAGTAAGGCCACCTTTTCACATAAGACAGGGTGAACAATGCAGTAGTGGTAAAAGGTATCAAAATGATGGAAGGTAAGAAATAGGGGAGAAGAGGGAGCCGTCTATAATTTCCCTTAATTATCCCTCATATTACTGTCATCCATGGATCTTCCTAAACTCTTCTTAAATTTTATACTTTTTTAAACTCTATCCTCTATTAGGCTAATGACTATCATTTGTTTATTGATAGTATAGTACACTATAGTATGGTACACTGTAGTATAGTATTTAGACCTAAACCCTGTCTCTTCCTGTTATTAGCTATGACCTTAAGGGATTATTCTGCATTTCTTAGTTTCAAGTTTTCTCATATATAAGAGAAATCCTGATTCAGTGTACTGTGGTTGATGATATGATCAGTATTTTTTAATTCCATAAACTTTCAGGTCCAGCTTTTAGTCTGAATGTCTAATAAGTACCAAAGTATCCTCGTGATAACTTGTTAGTTGAAGGTTTTAAATTATACTCTTTTCAGAGAAGCTTACTAGTTCTGAATAGAAATTGATTCATTTATTAGTCAAATTCAAGAAAAATCTATAAAGTTTTCATATTTCTATCACAGTAGTTACAATATTTCATAGTAATAAAGAAATAGTGGGAGATTTGAGAAATAAAAGAAGTGAAACTACAAATTTGGATTACTGTTTTTCTTCCAGGGTCCAGGATCCCTGTAGTGATAGGGACACTCCTGAGAGTTTTGTTCCTTCTTCTTCTCCGGAAAGTGTGGTAGGAATGGAAATAAGCAGGTATCCAGACCTATCGTTGGTCAAACAAGAACCTCCAGAACCTGTCCCATCCCCTGTCATTCCGATTTTGCCAAGTAGCAGTGGAAAAGGTAAAATTAATATACGTTACTTTTTCCCCTAAACATCGTAGTATTAATGTACTTAATTAACCCTTAGATTTTGACAATCAACTTTAACTGTTTTTTTTTCTTTTTTCAAGGTTCTGAAGCCAGACAGAATGATATAAAAGCTGAGCCTGGTTCAGGCACTCTGTTTTTCACATCCCCATTTGGCCCATCTCAGAATGGCCCTAAATCTGGCCTTATATCTGTGGCAATCACTCTACATCCCACGGCTGCTGAGGTAAGAGATTAAATGTCATAACCATCTACACATGTATTTATATGCATTGATTTCATCTCCTGACTTTCAAATATCAGGATAAAGATTTTTTTGATAAAATTTAAAATTTGATGAGTTAATATTTTGTAGTTTTTAAAAATTTAGATATTAATATTTAATGCACAGTGGGCCTACTCTGAACACAAATTGAAACATACCTTATTTTTACTGTATTTTTCTTGTGCTTTTTTGGTTTTTCTTTTGCAACATGGCTAATAGGGGTATGTTTTGTTTGTTTTGGAGGGGCGAAGGCAGGGCAGTTGGGGTTTAGTGACTTGCCCAAGGTCACACAGCTAGTAAGTGTTAAGTGTTTGAGGCTGGATTTGAATTCAGGTCCTCCTGACTCCTGGGCCAGTGCTCTATTCACTGTGCCACCTAGCTGCCACTAATATGGATGTGTTTTACATGACTTTACATGTATAATCTCTCAGATTGGTTTACTTTCTCAAGGAGAGGAGCAAGAAATTGAACTCAGTTTTTAAAAATGGTTGTTAAAAATCGATTTATATTTAATTGGCAAATATGTAATGAAAAAATAAAAATATTTTTTAAAATTACATCCTTTTTAATGTATAAAATATTATTTAAAAGCATTTATTACCCCTCCCTTCCATGGCCCTGTCAAATTGACCATTTAAAAAATAAGTAAAAACCTTATCAATATGTATATGTATATATAATCATATAAATATAAACATCAGTATGTATAATTGATATAATTCAACCACATTCAAGAATGCATGTTTCATTTTGCACTGGACAATATCTCATAAGCTTTGTATCCCATACAGTGTGCTCATAATAGATGCTCTATAAATGTTAGATGATTATTATATCTGCTAATTTTGATCTTGTCTTGTTCAGTTTTGTATACATCCTTTAGTTCCTAGCATATAAGAAGTATTTATTTAATAAAGGCTTTTGAATTGAAGTTAAATTAATAGACATTCATCAAGGCACATTAGCAGTCAATTTCATCTGTGTGATATAATCACTATTATGCTGACTTGAAAATTTATTCCAGAGTCTCTGTGATTTTACTGGAAATGTGTTTTAGTTTAGCTTATTTAAGATTGATTTATTCTTTCATTTAACTATCAAACTTCTTCCAAATGAATATTAATACTTCAATTTTCTTCTTTGGATACATTTTTAGACTTTTTCTCTGGCTTTTGAAAAGAATCATTGAGTCATAAATTCTTGATTCTTTACAATGTTGTTAATGATTTCATGATCATTCCACATTTTAAGTCCTTCACTTCTCTATTAGGAGGTGTGTGGCATATCATCTTCAGTCTTCCATATTTGTGGTTTCTCATTGCATTCATCAGATTTCAAAAAAGCATTCAAAGTTGTTTTGCTTTATAATAATGTTATCATTTTATAAAATGTTCTCTAGTTTTGTTTACTTCACTCCTCATTAAGTCAGAGATCTTACTTTCCTCTGAAACTGTTTCACCATTTCTTATTTCATAATACTTCACTAAATACATATGTAATTTGCTTAGCCAATAGGTAGCCCCGAGTTTATTTCCAATTTTGATTTTTCTTAACCTCTTTCTTTGATCTCTGTAGGATATAGGCTTAGTAGCTTAAGTTATGTGAGTTATACCTTAGTGTTGTTTTAATTTGCATGTGATTGCAATGGTTTCATGATCATTCTTCATTATAAGTCAGTATTTTAAATCAGAAATTTAGAACATTTTTTTCATGTAACTATTGATAGCTATGATTTCTTGTTCTAAAAACTGCCTGTTCATAATATCATTTGACCATTTTATCAGTTGAGGAATGGTTCTTATTTTTATAAATTTGGTTCAGTTCCCTATAGATTTGTGAAATGAAGCCTTTATTAGAGAAATTTGCTGTAAAACTTTTTCCCGTTTTACTTTCTTCTTCCTAATTGGGGCTTCCTAATAGTTTTCTTTGCAAAAGCTTTCAACTTTCATGTAATCAAAATTATATATTTTACTTCCCATGATCCTCTCTAGTATTTGATCATAAACTCTTCCCTAATCTATAGATCTGACAGGTATATTTCCCTCTATCTTATGATATCACTCTTTCTACCTAAATCATTTATCCATTTTGACCTTATCGTAGTATATATATAGTGTGACATTTTGGTCACCGTGTAGGTTCTGCCAAACTACTTTCCAGTTTGCCAAGCAATTTTTATGAGTTAGTAAATTCTCACCCACAAATCTTGGACCTTTGTGTATATCAAACGCTAGCATCTTATGATCATTTATTGCTGTATATTGTGTACCTAACCCAGTCTACTGATCCACCATTCTAGTTTTCAATATATACTTCTTATCATTTGAAGAAAGGCTCCGTTTATTTCTGTTTTCTATTGTTTTTAATAGAAATGGGTGTTGTATTTTGTAAAAGGCTTTTTCTGTATCTATTGATATATAATCATATGGTAGGGGTTAGGGTGTTTTGTTGTTGTTTTGCTTGTTGCTTTTGTCGTTGATGTAGTCAATTACACTGATAGTTTTCCTGATGCTGAATTTCCTGATGCTAAATCATCCCTGTCTTCCTTTTAAAAAATCAGCCTGGTTATAATATGTGATATTTGTGATATATTGCTATTATCTCCTTGCTAATATTTTAATTTAAATTTTTTTCATCAATATTCATTTAAAAAGTTGGGTCTCTAGTTTTCTTTCTCTGCTTTTGCTCTCTCTGATTTAGGGATCAGCACAACATTGTATTATAGAAAGAATTTGGTAGAAAACTCCTCCTTTACCTTTTTTTTCCAGATAGTTTTTATAGTATTGGGATTGTTAGTTAATTAAAGATTTGGTAGAATTCACTTGTGAATACATCTGGTCCTGGGGATGTTTTCTTAGGGATCTCATTGACGGCTTGTACAATTTCTTTTTCTAAGACAGAGTCATTTAAGTATTCTGTTTCCTCTCCTGTTAGTCTGAGCAGTTTATATTTTTGTAAGTATTCATCCATTTCACTTAGATTGACATTTTTACTGGTATATAGTTAGGCAGAATAACACCTGATAATAGCTTTGATTTTATCTACATTGGTGGTAAGTTCCCCTTTTTCATTTTTGACACGAGTAATTTGGTTTTCTTTTTTCATTTTATAATAAAATAAGACAGTGGTTTATCTATTTTTATTTTTTCACAAAACCCAGCTATTTTTTTAAAATTACATTTTATCAATCTCCTTTGATTTTCAAGATTTCCATTTCAGTGTTTAATTAGGGATTTTTCATTTATTCTTTTTCTAGTATTTTTAATCGCACACCCAATTCATTGGTATTTTCTTTTATTGATATATATGTTTGGAGATATACATTTTCCCCTAAGTACTGCTTTGGTTACATCCCCATAAATTTTCAATGTTATCCCATTGTTGTCATTCTCATCAATGAAACTAGTGATTGTTTCTATGATTTATTCTTTTACTCACTCATTTCTAGTCTCTAATTTTTAATCTGTTACCATAGTCCTTTATTGAATATAATTTTTATTGTATTCTAATCTGAAAAGCATGCATTTAATATTTGTGATTTTCTGCATTTGGTTGTAAGGTTCTTATGCAGTAATATATGGTCATTTTTTGTGGGGGGTGCCATGTGTAGCTGAGAAAAAGTTATATTACTTTGTGTTCCCATTCAGTCCTAGTCAAGAGGTCTATCCTATTTCTCTAAGTCTATTCAGCCTCTTAACTTCTTTCTTATTTATTTTATGGTTAGATTTATCTTGTTCTGAGAGGGGAAGCATTGAGGTCCCTCAGTAGGTTAGTTTTTTTGTCTATTACCTCCTGCAATTCATTTTTCTTTTTAAGAATTTGGATGCTATGAAATTTGGAGCATATATGTTTAGTATTGATATTACTCCATTGTCTGTGATACCTTTTGGCAAAGTGTCATTTCCTTGCTTATCCATTTTAATTAGGTCTGTTTTTACCTTTTCTTTGTCATAATTCCTACCCCTTCCTTTTATCTAAAGTATAATATATTTTACTCTAGCCCCTCATTTGAACTTTGTG
The DNA here is from genome assembly GCF_028583685.1 of Petaurus breviceps papuanus. Taxonomy (NCBI): domain Eukaryota; kingdom Metazoa; phylum Chordata; class Mammalia; order Diprotodontia; family Petauridae; genus Petaurus; species Petaurus breviceps. Next base: position 3,623,150 of record NW_027185612.1, on the reverse strand, counting down.
TATTTCTGTTTCAAGTGTGTTTCGTTTCCTTTAAACAACGTATCATCAGATTCTGATTTCTACTATGTTTTCCTGTCTTATTCCACTTTATGGGAGTTCATCTCATTCACGTTCAAAGTTATGATTATTAACTGTCCATTTCCCTCCATCCTATTTTCTTCTGTTTATTGCTCTCTTTTTATCCTGTAGTTTTTCCAAAGTCTTTTGCTTTCACCACTGCCTTGTTTTACCCACTTTTTTTTATTAACCCACCACCACCACCCCATCTTCTCTTGTCTCCTTCCTTGCCTACTTTCCTGTTGAGTAAGATAGATTTCTATTACCAGTTGAGTGTGTGTGTATACACATATATACACATATGCACACGTATTTCCCCATCTTGTAGCCAATTCTGATGACAGTGACAATAAGGTAGTGTTTCAAGCATTACCCTGCACCTCCACCCCTATATTTTCCCCTTCTTCGTAGATCTTCTTGACCTCTTTTATGTGCAGTATTTTTCCCCATTCTTCCTCTACTTTCCCCTTTCTCCCAAGGTATCCCTCTTTCTCACCTATCCATTTTTTTTTTTACATCATCCCAGCAAAATCAACTGCTGTACTCTTTCTATGTAGAATCTTTCTAACTGCCCTAATAATGACAAAATTCTTAAAAGTTACATTGTATCGTCATCCATATAGAAGTAAATAGTTTAAACTTATTGAATCCCTTATGATTTGTTTTTTCATATTTACTTTTTTATGTTTCACTTGAGTTTTATATTTGAGAGTCAAATTTTCTATTCAGCTCTAGTCTTAGGAATGTTAGAAATGTTCTATTTTGTTAAATACCATTTTTATCCCCGAAAGATTATACTCAGTTTTGCTGAATATGTTATTCTTGTTTGTAATCCTAGTTCCCTTGCCTTCTGAAATAAATTACAAGTATTCTGATCCATTATTGTGGTAGCTGGGAAATCTTGTATGGTTCTGACTGTAGTAAGCATTTCAAATCAGCTATTTATGCCTTCAGAGTGTTGATTGGTTACAACAGAAATTTTTATTCTTTTTTCTGTTGTGGACACTTTGGGCAGTCTGGTGAAGCCTATAGAACTCTTATCAGAAGTGTGTTTACATGTGTAAATAAATCACATAGAATTAAGAAAGAAACCAATTATATTGAAATGAAGGAAGCAAAATATTTTTTAGTAAACAAGCTTTCCAATACCACGTTAAGAGTTATGGGTTAAAGGTTAAAATCAGTAAGAAATTTAAAAAGGATAGATAGGAAAATACCTTGTGTGCTGTTATAGTAGCTCCTGTCCTGCCTTTTTTTTTCCCCAAATGCTTTATTAACTTCTGGTTTAACATCATTCGTTTCCACCAGATTTTGAGCTACAATCCCCCCCCCCCCACCGTTTTTCCCCTACCCACCGCCCCAAAATAGCAGTCCCACAGGATATTCCCTCCTCCAATCTGCTCTCTCCCATATCTTTTCCCATACCCCCTTCGACTTTTGCAGTAGGGCATGGTAGATCTCTGTGCCCCAATGCCTGTGTATCTTATTTCCCAATTACATGTAAAATAATATTAATAGTAGTATTTATATATTTTTAAACATTTGATTTTAAAACTTTGAATTCCAGATGCATTACCTTCCTCCCTTGTCACCCACCCTTACTGGGAAGATAAGCAATTCAGTATAGGTTGTACATATGTAGCTATGCAAAACATTACCATAGTAGATGTATTGTACAAGACTGACTATATTTCCCTCCCATCCCACCTCCACCTCCCACTTGTTCTATTCTCAACTTTGATCCTGTCCCTTTTCAAAAGTGGATGCTTCCAACTTCCCTTCCCCCTAGCCTGCTCTCCCTTCCACCATCCCCCCTCTCATACCCTTCCCCCCTACTCTCCAGTAGGGTGAGATACCCTATTTTATGTGTATGTCATTCCCTCCCTGAGCCAAATTCAGTGAGAATAAGGTTTTGCCGTTTTTGCCTTCCTGTTCTTCCCCTCCATTGTAACCATTTTCCCTTGCCTCTTCTATATGAGATAGTTTACCCCATTCTGTCTCTCCTCATCTCCTCTCGTTATATCCCTCTCTCGTCTCTTAATTTCACCTTTTAAGTATCATCCCTTCCTATTAAATTGGTCCTGTGCCCTATGTATATACCTGTAAACATATATACACACATTCACATATGTATTCATATGCCCAAATACCCTCCTTCAACTATTTTCATACTGAGAAAAGTTTCATCAGTTGCAATTATCGTTTTTCCATGTAGGAATGTTAATAGTTCAGTTTTGATAAGTTCCTTATGATTTCTTTTCCCTGTTTACCTTCTCAAGCTTCTCTTGCTTTCTTGTATCTGAATGTCAGATTTTCTATTCAACTCTGGTTTTTTCATCAAGAATGCTTGAAAGTCCTCTATTCCACAAAATGACCATACTTTCCCCTGAAACATGATACTCAGTTTTGCTGGGTAGGTGATTCTTGGTTTTAATCTCAGCTCCCTTGCCCTCCAGTATCTCATATTCCAAGCCTTTCGATCCCTCAGTGTAGAAGCTGCCAGATCCTGTGTTATTCTCATTGTGTTTCTACAATATTCAAATTGTTTCTTCCTGGCTACTTTTAATATTCTCTCCTTGATCTGGGAATTTTGGAATGTGACTATACTATTCCTAGGAGGCTGGGCTCGGCTCCCAGATCGCTGTGCTGGCCAATTCCTGCCACCTTGCAGGGCTGTTCTCAGCAGGAGGTTAGCTTCTCTGTGTTATTTTGTGGGTTCTGTAGCTCCAAAGTTTGTTCAGAGTCCCCTTTTTACATGGATTGGAGGTAGTGGGAGCTGGAGCCGCAGTGGTCCTACTTCTTTCTACTCCGCCATCTTGACTCCACCCCCCATGGTGTCCATTGTGAAAAAAAAAATGTTAATGGACAAAATAGAGACTATCAGTATAAATAAAGACTCCAGCTATCTATCACTGTTTTGGAGTGGGGGATTAATCATTATAAAATAGTCACCAAGGTAAGGAGGCGAAATAATTTCCAAAAAATAATTGATGAAATAAATGTATTTGACAACTAGAGGCAACATAGGTTTAGAGAATAAGTTTATTTACAATAAACTGTACAGGAAGGTGACAGAAAAAGATCACTGTTTGGAAGTTTTATAAAGGTTTAATTGACTCCTTCTGACTATTACTTTCTGAGACAATTACAAGTCAAATTATGCTCACAATAGTATAAAAAACCAGTGGAGACAGAAATGAGCTTGAGAACCCTAACCTAAATCCTTCTGAGAACTATTGAAGATGAAACCAGAAGTAATAAAATGGATATTCAACAGTATAAATTATTCTGCTCTTTTATGGTCATCTCCTCTTCTCAATGACAGTAGTAGCTGCTTTTAGATTCTCCCTCCTCTCAGCAGTAAACAAACTACCTGAGGAAGTGGTCATATGAATTCAAGAATAACTACAGAACCTGACCAAATACCTAAAGGAGTAATCCTCAGTGGGAGGTGACACAATCTAAAGGCCTCCAAAGAGAATTGATTTTCAAGGGAGAAAATTTCAAAAACTTAGATGGGAAAAAAAGAAAGATCAAGGACAGGACCCCAAAAAGATAAACAAGAATATATCATCAAGGGGTGGCTAGGTGGCACAATGAATAGAGCACTGGCCCTGGAGTCAGGAGGACCTGAATTCAAATTCAGCCTCAGACACTTAATACTTACTAGCCGTGTGACCTTGGGTAAATCACTTAACCCCAATTGCCCTGCCTCCCCCTGCAAAAAAAAAAAGAATATATCATCAATTATCAATTCATAGGCTTCCTTTCTCCTATAATCCTAAATTGGAAAGGTCTTTGAGGCATGGTGTATATCTGCAGGGACATTTAGACTTTTTTTGCAGGTGACTCTGTAGCAGACTCTCTTAAAGTTGTAGAAGAGTTGTAGAAAGTAAGATTCCTCTTTATCTTCTTTTTGATGTACATCTTAGAAGGAAACTTTAGACATATAATGAAATGGGGCCAATACAGAGGAGGAGGAAATTGGATTGAACCATTTTTGAATTGTGCAGAATTTCAGTTTTGCAAAACTGTTTACATACCTCCCACTGCCTTCCTTTTTAATAGCAATTAGTGGTACCAGTTTGGTTGAGATTTTTGCACAGTTACAGTTGCAGGTACAAGATGGGAAAACAATTGATGGTAGTAAGCAGATTATTTGTTGGAAAGAGTGAAAAGCAAAAGTAGTGTCAGTGACTTTAAGGATACAGAATGACTAGGTGAGGAAACAGGTAAAGGACCTCAGCAGTACTTCTTAAATTTTGGGACTGCACAAGGGGTCACAAATGGAAAAGGTTTAAGAAACCCTGATATAGAATGAAGAATAATAATAGACAGATGGCTCAAAAGCTGCTACAGAAGACAACCAGGTAAAGTTTTGAGTGTGTTGGGTAGAGTTCTGGAATATATATATATATATATATATATTTTTTTTTTTTTTGGCTTTTTGGAGGGGGGAAGGTAGGGCAGTTGTGGTTAAATGACTTGCCCAAGGTCACACGGCTAGTTTTTGTGTTAAGTGTCTGAGGCTGGCTTTGAACTTGGGTCTTCCTGACTCCAGCGCCAGTGCTCTATTCACTCTGCCATCTAGCCCGCCCCGTTATGGAATATTTTTAAATGATATACAGAAGAATTGCACAGTGAAGCATTAACAAATTTGTGTTTTACCCTGGTACAGGGAGTACCCATAACTTGTGTTCATAGGTCTATTATAATGCAATTAATATCTCTGTTTATCAGATATTTAAAAAAAAATTTGAGATATATTAAATTCCAAATAATGTAGTAGGATGATTTCTTATAATAACAATGCTATTTTATGATATCCTCTTGTTCATTGTTACCTTTGGATAACATCCAGATATTTACTTGTTTTTAGAATATTAGTAGTGTTGTGGCTGCATTTTCCGATCTTCTTCACGTACGAATTCCTAACAGTTACGAGGTCAGTAATGCTCCAGATATTCCTTCCCATGTGGGCTTGATAAATGGCTCTCGTGTAAACCCTGGCTTAGAATATCGGCAACAATTACTCCCGCATGCTCCTCCACCAGTATCCATGAATCATGGAAGACTAGTAGCCTCTTACAAACTCAAACAACCAAATATGCCATTTCCTCCAACAAGCAATGGTAAGTTAGTTTATGACATTCTCATTTGTAATTCTTATTCCTTAAGTTAAGATTGCTCAGTTTATAATTAATATTTGTATATTGTACCAGACCTGGGGGGTGGGGGGGGAGCATATGTCTTATATTTATCATTCAGGCATTTCCTGAATCCCTAGTACTTGGTTAGGTGTCCTTTTCTATTCTCTAGAAGTATGTGACATAGCAATATAAAATAAAATACATTTGTAAGTCTAGTTGGTATAGCTAGGTGGTACAATGGATAAAGTACCAAGCTTGTAGTCAAGAAAATTCATTTTCCTGAGTTCATGTCTAGCCTCAGGCACTTACTAGCTCTATGACCCTGAGCAAATGCTTTTAACCCTGTTTAACTTAGTTTCCTCATTAGTCAAAGGAGCTATTTAACAATTCTTTTTTTTTTAAATCAGCATTTTCATATATGAGTTTCTGCTGGAAGTGCTATTTCACAGCTACAATGAATATTTTTAATTGTCTTAATGCATAAGCATTTTTTGTAAATCTCCATCATTTTCTTCATTTTTGCTTGCATAAAATTTATTATTATATGCTACATGAATTAAAAATAACTTTTGTTGAATAATAGTTGTAATTAATTCATGTCTGTAATTAAAAGCATTTCTTACTCTGTCTTAATTTTCTTTGTATTAATAAAATTATTTAATTTTCACCTCATTCTTTATATTTTTCTGAATCAAGTCTCAGCCCTCTGTTATTCTCCTAAACTGTATTTCCTCAAATAAGCTTGTCAGTGTAAATTCAAGTATATATATTTCCTTTAATATTTATTTGCAATCCCATGGTATATTATTTCACTTGAACTACATTTGTGTCACCAGGTGTTTACAGTCTCTTAACAAATTTTTTATTTTTCAGGTCTAGCTGGTTATAAGGATCATAATCAAAATATAACTGATAGCTCTGCAGTCAGACCCCAGTGGTGTTGTCACTGTAAAGTGGTCATTCTTGGTAGTGGTGTTCGGAAATCTTTTAAAGGTCAAGGCTTTCTGAAACAGGTATTTAAAAGCCATATTGCTTTTTCTCATTTAAAGCAGATTTGTGATTGCGGTGCACCCCCCCCCCCCCCCGCACATACACATAGGAGAGAGATATATGGACAGAGAGAGTCATAGGGCAGTTTAAAGTTATTAAAGACTTTATGTGTGTGTATTCATTATATGCTCCAATATTTACTTGAAACATACTGATTAATTCCTTATTAGACTAGCATTTTCACTTTCTTAAAGAATTTCAACATAATCTTCCAGGAACCATTTCGGAATTCATAACTATTAACTATTCCAGGGTTTGAATGGTACAGAAATCCTTTTTACATTGTAAATAATGAACTGGACATAGGACATTAGTTTCAACTTTGTAAACTCCAGGTTTATTTATTTATTTTTTTGCAGAGGGAAGGAAGCAACAGGAAATGGTGGTAGTGGCACCACAAGTACAAGCATATGCATGCATGCATACACATACACACACGATCTTGGCAGCCAAAATCAACATTTTATATTTGCTTATGTGAAAAACTAAACTGGCACCTTTTTATGGTCATCTTAGATTCAAGATTGGAGTAAAATATGAAAAAAAAAATTCTACCACTCATGTTTCAAGTTCATTTCTTTCCATCTACTGTGTGTCTATACTAGATATTTGGACAGTAGTTACCTTTTACTTTTAAGTCAAAAGTGAGTCACGTTTTCTATAACATTGGATACAAAGCACAAATCTCTGTGAAGCTTGCACTCAGTTTTCACTGCTACTTTGGAGGGGGTACGTAATATATCAGGGAACAGGAGGGAGATTTCTGAGCTACATTCACCAACAGTGTTTAACTTTAGTTCAATGGATGTTTCTAGAGTGATTTATAATGTTGAAATGCTCACATACCTTTTTTTCTCTTTGATTCTCAGGATTCCCAAGAAAGCTCTGATAGAGGGGAAAAGGATGTTGTATTTTGTAGTAATAACTGTTTTGTTCTTTATTCAACAACTGTGCAAGGAAAAAACTCAGAACACAAGGTAACAATTTAAACATTAAATGTAGCGGTTTAGTGCTATTTGATTTTGTCATAAAGCTGATGAGCTAATTATGTAAAACTTTGAATAACTCAGTTTAAGGGAAACTGTGATTTCACGTTTATTTAAGTTTGTCATCATTGATATATAATTTTATTCCATTTGTAATACATAATGGAAAATCGAAGGCAAATTCCTCTGCATTGTAGTTGTTTGAAAATCTGATGACCAGAATCCAAAAAAGGGGGAAATAAATATAAATAACTTTTTCAAGATCAGATCTCATTCCTAACACTGTTGTGGCTGGGACTTGAATCTAGCTTTCCTACCTTCTGTTCTGGAAGACCTGAAATAATTTCTTTCATGACTCTTTTGATCTCTTAAAACTTTGCAAAGAATATTTTTTTGGGAAAGGGAATGTATGAAAAAGCCTGTACATTCCTTTCAGTCTCAGCAGAGGAAAAAAACCCTCTATTTTATTTGGTTTCATATAATGTAGAAGCCTGTTAAAAGGACATTTCTAAGATTATGTGCTCTGTGAGCTTTTACAACCTTGTCATTCTTACTATTCAGCAAACATTTTAAATGCATTTTTATATTATATATTGATAAAACACAATCCCTAGCCAATACCCAAACAAGCATCCCTACAAAGTGCGTTCTCAAAAAGGTTGATTTCAGTAAGGCTTTATTAAATATCTGTTATGCACAGAACATTGTTAGGTAATGAGGTGACATCACTTTCATGAAGATTCCCTTTCTGGGGGGAGGAAGGAGGAAAAGGAGGGATCTTGCTTCATAACTTCCCTTTACTTTCTGTTATATATTTCTACAGAAAATATTTAGTAGAAAAGGCACTATGTAAGTCCAAAGGATTATTTAAAGCACCTTTAAAGGGGTTATCTCCACTGACAGTATTATTGATTAAACTTGGTTATATAATAAAATTTGTTCAGTTAATATGTAACATAGAGAGGTTAGTGGGAAGAGAGACAAAAGTACTATTAAAGTGAGAAGAGATAAAGGAACATTGAACTGAAAGACCGGGGCGGCTGCGTGGCACAGTGAATAGAGCACTGGCCCTGGAGTCAGGAGGACCTGAGTTCAAATCCAATCTCAGACACTTAACACAAAAACTAGCCGTGTGACCTTGGGTAAGTCACTTAACCCTAGTTGCCCTCCAAAAAGCAATAAAAGAAAGAACTGAAAGATCACAGATCTACCCTAATATCATCTGTTGTGGTCAGATCGTTAACATCTTAGATTGACCTTGCTACTTTTCACCCTCTATTTGCTTCCTCTCTCTCCCTGTAATTATATTTTTAAAGCTTTATTCTCAGCTAAGTTAAAACAAAATCATTGGTATCGAGTTTCTTGCTTTTAAACATGTTCAAATTTGAACAATTCTTAGGGTTATTTATCACTGTTCTTTCTAACATGATTTCTTTTTATTTTGCAGGATTCGCTCCCTTCCTTGCCACACTCACCAACAAAAGAAATGCCCCCTAAAGCATTCCATCAATACAGTACCAACATCTCCACCTTAGATGTCCATTGTCTCCCACAGCTTCAGGAAAAAGTCTCTCCTCCAGCATCACCTCCCATTACTTTCCCTCCTGCCTTGGAAGCAGCCAAAGTAGAGACAAAGCCAGATGAGCTGAAAGTAACAGTAAAATTGAAACCTCGCCTGAGAGCCATCCATAGTGCTTTTGAGGATTGTAGACCACTAAGTAAGAGATGGAAAGGGATGAAATGGAAGAAATGGAGCATTCATATTGTGATGCCCAAGGGGACTTTCAAACCACCTTGTGAAGATGAAATTGATGAGTTTCTGAAAAAACGTGGCACTTCCCTGAAACCTGACCCTGTGCCTAAAGACTATAGGAAGTGTTGCTTCTGTCATGAAGAAGGTGATGGATTAACTGATGGCCCTGCAAGGCTACTTAACCTTGACTTAGATCTTTGGGTACATTTGAACTGTGCTCTTTGGTCCACAGAGGTCTATGAGACACAAGCTGGTGCCTTAATAAATGTGGAACTGGCACTTCGGAGGGGCCTACAAATGAAATGTGTGTTCTGTCACAAAATGGGTGCCACTGGCGGCTGTCACAGGTTTAGGTGCACCAATATTTACCATTTTACCTGTGCCATTAAAGCACAATGCATGTTTTTTAAGGATAAAACAATGCTTTGCCCCATGCACAAGCCAAAGGGAACTCATGAGCAAGAATTAAGTTATTTTGCAGTCTTTAGAAGGGTCTATGTCCAAAGAGATGAAGTTCGTCAGATAGCTAGCATTGTGCAGCGTGGAGAACGTGACCACACTTTCCGAGTAGGAAGCCTCATCTTCCACACAATTGGTCAACTGTTACCACAGCAGATGCAAGCATTCCATTCTTCTAAAGCTCTCTTCCCTGTTGGATATGAAGCCAGCCGATTATACTGGAGTATGCGGTATGCAAATAGACGTTGTCGCTATTTATGTTCTATTGAGGAGAAGGATGGGCTTCCTATGTTTGTGATCAAGATTGTGGAGCAAGGCCATGAAGATCTTGTTCTTACTGATACCTCTCCTAAAGGTAACATGCAGCTATGTTAACTGTATTTTTGTTACACAGAGCTATTGTGATTTTTCCATGTATTCTCCTTTCTTCCTTATTACATCCTTCTTCACTTTGTTTTGTATTCTAAAGTAACCTTTGATAAATTAAGAATTATGTTTTGAGATACAAGATATAAAATTCTCTGTACCATCTGGCTTGGATTGTGATACAATTTTTGGAAGACAAACGGTGATCCTAGTAGCTTTAGAAGATCAGGTCAATGTGTATTTTAAATGAAAACCTTCAAAAATGATTCTGGTAGTGATTAAATCAGGCTTGTGCCATTATTCACCTTGAAACCTATATCCCATTCCATAGAAATCCTGTTGCTGGTATTTCTATACTATACCTGCCAATGGACTCTGCCGGAATTGGGTATTATCTGTGGATCAGATCTGAGAAATGCTTCCAGCACCTTACTTTGACAGAATTTGGTTGAAAACGAGCACAGGTGGAATCAGCATTCCACATTTGGTGGTTTGAGGCCACCTGAAATGATTGACTAGAAATCAGGGCATGTCATTTAAGGAAGGTTTAGTCACTCTTGTGCACTGTGGTCAACCATAGTAGAAAAATGGGATTTGCTCTTGAAGCGCAAAGGAAGGTGGTACCTTAAAAGTCCTCAGATTCACCCCCCTACTTTTACAAATGAGGACACCAAGGTTCACAAAGATTGTCTGCTCATAGTTACAGAATGGCAAAGCCAGGACTAGAACCCAGCTCTGTGGACTTTCAAAAAAGTGCTTAGGCCCCCCAGCCCCGCCCCACTTGGACCCTGGCTGATACATGAAATAGTAAAAACAAAGCCTTCTAACAATAAAGATTTTTACTGTATTTAATAAAAAGGTGCTATGGAGTGAGCTTCTAGTTCAGCATCTACAGTACTTTATGGGGAACAGGAAGAGAATCAAATCAGAAATACATTGATGGATACTTAGAAATAAAGGGATCCTCTAGCTTCCATTTGGATTTCATTACAGACTGCTATTAAATCCTTTGAAGTTTGAAGCTATTCAGTAATGAACTAGTTACAATGATAGTCAAATAATATAACTTTAATGTGCTCCCTGCCCTCTAGCTGTTTCCCTTCTAATTTGACTAGGAGAAGTTATGCAGAGAGAGGCAATGCCAAACTAAATTAAGTTAGCTTTTATTAAATTTCTTATGACTCTGGGACCACGGGCAGAGTTGAGCAGAAAAAATTTAGATAAAAGTTTTTGTCTTTATCCTTAAACACTCACATTCCATAGCCATAACTGACTTTCTTACTCCACCTTTACATGGACCATAGCATCCTCAAGCAGACAGTTGTACCCAACTTGGCCCATGGTCCCAGAACTGCAGAAGAAATTTAATAACAATTCAGTAAATTTAGCTTGGTATTCCCTCTCCCTACTTTGAATACTTCTCCTAGCCAAATTATAAAGCAAATGGCAAGAGGGCAGGGAACACATTAAAATTATATTGTTTTACATTGCCTATCATTATGAATCATTTGTTATTGTACAATGTTCAAGTTCAAAGTTGTTAAGATCATTTTAACTGCTTTTTCATCAGGGTGGCTTCTTAGATTATTTTATGTTAGTCAAGAGAAAATGAGTTGATTTTTTTTTAATATTTCAGTAAAATGCCCAAGCAAAATATTGAGATGAAGTTGGTCACCATAAGTTATATAGAGGTCATTATGAAAACTGCATTAACTCATTGGGATTTAATTTTGATTTTGATTTTAATTTGATTTAATTTAATTTTGAATAAATTGCTGGTTGACTAACATGGATTCTTATTTTCATGTACTTATTAATGTGATTATTGTTGGTGGATCTGTTCAGTATTGGTAGATTCTTTTTGGAAAATAGTTGTTAATAAGTCTCAACTGTTCTTTAATATCTTTACTTGAGTTCTTTGTGTGTTGTTCATTCATTTTTATGTCACCATAATGTCTGGCACTGTAATTTTTTCTTTGTCATTTAGGTGTTTGGGATAAAATTCTGGAGCCTGTTGCATGCGTTCGAAAAGAATCTGAAATGCTTCAGCTCTTTCCTGGGTATTTAAAAGGAGAAGATCTATTTGGTTTAACAGTCTCTGCTGTGGCAAGAATAGCTGAATCAGTGAGTGCTTTGATTAAGTTGTTTGTAAAACAGAAATTTTCTTTCATCCTGGAAAATTCCTTTTTACTTTATTCACATAAATTACTTTGTCATTCAACAACCATTTATTAAATGTCTGTCATGAAGTAAGTCTTGTCATATGGAAAATCAGAAATAGTAAAAGGCTTAATTCTTGTCCTCATGACTCATAATCTTTGCTGCCAACTGATTTACTCTAAAGATGGTGTTATTTTTGGACATGACTCGTTCATCAGAACTGAATTGTTTCCCACACAGTTATGGAATCCTGATAACTGAGATTAAAAGAGACTTTTTGAGGGCAATAGTTGTTGATGTTACAAACTCGCTTGTGGAAAACACAAGAAAGTCCCTACAGGCTATTTACTTAGAACTGTATAATTTCCCTCTTGGATGGTTCAATACTCCATGGATGAATCTGTTTGTTAGAAATCAAGGCTATATGAGTTTGTATATTAGAGAGACAGATTCTGGGAAGTAAATTAAAATAGAAATTCTGTTAGAAATAAGTTAAACTTCTCTAAAATAGTCTGAATAGCAACCTCACATCTCTGACCTTATATACTGTGATATTTAAAATGGAAATGAAACTGATATGCAAAAACACCTAAGAAAGTGAACAGTGTAAACAGTGGGCATATGAGACCTAAAATTCCAAGGAGTTATCAGTAACATAAAGCTATTCATATTGAAGTTTTTTTTTCCCAAGCCCCTGAGTGATAGAATGTTTTATAAAGAGGTGCAGGTTCTAAAATCCCATTTGGTTATATGCACTTCTTGCAATCTCATGAAAATAGCCCTATCTTTTCCTTTTTTAGAGGAAAGTTGGCAGGGTTCACTAAATAATCTCTTTAAAGATCAGTTTTACATATTCATACATAATGTTTGGTGTCATGCAAAAATTTGGGTCCTGCTCAGTTACTTACTCTACTGTGTAAACTTGGGTAGGTCACTCTATTTTTTAAAATAAGTGGGCTGGGCTAGATGATTTCTTAGTTCCCTTCAGTGATGTGTGATCTATGCATGCAGCTTTTAGAAGTATCTTAGAAACAAAAACTTTATTGTTGAAAATACTTAAATAGATGTGGAATGACATTTTTGTAGGAGATTCTAGATCTTTTTTTTTTTTTTTTGCCACACTCATCAACAAAAGAAATGCTCCTTGATGGTTTTGGTGAATAGATATTATGTAGGATATTTCTCAGGTGGTTTAACTTTTGTCTGTTTTGCTCTTTCTTTCAGCTTCCTGGGGTTGAGGCATGTGAAAACTATACCTTCAGATATGGCCGAAATCCTCTTATGGAACTTCCTCTTGCCATTAACCCCACGGGCTGTGCCCGTTCTGAACCTAAAATGAGTACCCATGTCAAGAGGTTTGTGTTAAGGTATTTTGTTTTAACTTCACATAGTACAGCCCAGGGTTTCTAGGCTCTGTAGTGGTTTTCTTGTGCTTTTATTTGTCTGCTGCTCACAAACCCTGTTGTCTCTGGCTGTTTGTGCATGCCTAAATGAAAAGAGCTCTGCTGTGTTGCATTTGCTAATCAGCTTTCAATGTATGTGTGTCTTATCAGAAAGAATCGGAAAAACAATATGACTTTGTTCCTTATTCAGAGATGTCTTCAGTTTTCTTTGTATTTTTCTGTTTATATGCCAATGCCTACAGGCCTCACACCTTGAATAGCACCAGCACCTCGAAATCCTTTCAGAGCACAGTCACTGGAGAGTTAAATGCCCCTTATAGTAAACAGTTTGTCCATTCTAAATCCTCTCAATACCGAAAAATGAAGACTGAATGGAAATCCAATGTGTATTTAGCACGGTCTAGGATTCAGGTGAGCTGGAACTCTTTTCTCTATGGATATGTTTTGTGCTCTGCATAGAAGTTTGATGAAATTTATATAACATGTGTGGTAAGAATTTCACATGGCTGTTAGGATAGTTTTTTAATATCTGTTGTCTTGATTCCATTAGGATAGTTTTTTAATATCTGTTGTCTTGATTCCATTTTTTTTTCTTTTTTTTTTTAAGCAATCAGGGTTAAGTAACTTGCATAAGGTTACACGGCCAGTTATTTCTGGGTGTGGTGCTGAGTGTCTGAGCCTGGGATTCGATCTCCAGGTCATCCCAACACTGGAGCCCTTGCTCTTACTCGCTGTGCTACCTGGCCGCCCCCATTTGTTTTTCTGTACCAGAATAATTGACCATACATAACAATGTGATGATTAACTGTAGGTTCAGGTTATGAGTTATTTTATTCCAGGTAACAAGTTAATGTTTAAATTAGGATAACAGTTCCAAACACCTGAAGCTAATGGACTGAATAAAAGTGAGCTAGAGAAGGGTGGGAGACAGGATGCCATCCATATAAGTTTCAGTGAGTTAGGAGGCTGAATAAAGATAAGTTTGTTCATTATTTCTGAAGAATAAGAAAACCTCTCTGAAAACAGGATAATGTGGACCTAATTTTCTCACTATCTTGATTGATAGAAATCATGGGTTTTTTTTGTTTTGTTTTAGCTTTTTGGAGAGCAGTTGGGGTTAAGTGACTTGCCCAAGGTCACATGGCTAGTATTTTTGTGTTAAGTGTCTGAGGCCGGATTTGAACTCAGGTCCTCCTAACTCCAGGGCCAGTGGTCTATTCACTGAGCCACCTAGCTGCCCCTAGAAATCATGCTTTAATTTTACAGTCCTGAAAGATGTTATTTATTTTAAATAATGTACCAAGTACACTTAGTATGTTAAGTCAAGTAGATTAAAAACAGAGAATATTCGCTACCTACTCATCCAAAGAATTTTCAGAGCCCATGGAATATTAAAAGTTGAACCATAATTAGAAACTTCTATTTCCACCCTGAATTATTCATCCTGCCATATGGTTAGTTTCTGGATAAAGTTGTAGAGAGTAATGCTGAAAAATAATCTTTGCAAGGAGAAAAGATACAGCAACGATTTTTTAAAAATTACTTGTCAAACTGTTTATCTTTTTTAAGGACACTGGAAAAACCTAGACAGATCCCCTCCAAGGATTGTGAAAACCCAGATTAGTAGATAAGTTGCACAGGAATTTTTGGTAATATTATTCACCACTCAGGTGCAATAATAATTGAACTAGGATAAGGTACATCTTTTAAAGAGACAAAGGATAAGATGATGTCTGTTTAAAAGAGTGTTATCAGGGGCGGCTAGCTGGTGCAGTGAATAGAGCACTAGCCCTGGAGTCAGGAGGACCTGAATTCAAATTTGACCTGAGACACTTAACACTTACTAGCCATGTGACCTTGGGCAAGTCACTTAACCCCAATTGCCTAGCTTTCCCCCCTCCAAAAAGCAAAAAATAAAAATAAAATAAAATAAAAGTGTTATCACCACCTTGACCATCTTGCACAAGAGAATTCAGTTCATATGAAAAACCTATTTTCTTAGCCATCACCATTATAGGTTAACAGTCTTGTTTCATTAAAGATCCTTCCAAGAAGGAATCCTTTCCACTAAGTAGAATTTAATCTTCCTCTTAATGTGTAGCCGAACCAAACTGGCAGCACTATTTGAAGCTGCAGATTTTCTACCAAGGACAGGAATAAGTCACTCTCCTTTTGTCGAAACTGCCCTGAAATCTTTGCTTTAAGGTCTTCCTTTCCACCCAAACAATAGTAACTGAAATATTAGCTGGTACTATAATTAGCCCATTAGCTCATTCTACTTCCTCTTGATGTATTTACAAGGTAGTCTTAGTATAGTGTTACATGGCAGCAAGATAACATGGTAACTAATTATGAAAGGCTGAAATAATTGTATATACTTTTTCCTTAAGGTCAGGTTTGATCATGTCCCTCCTCTACCCTGTAAATTCCTCTAGACTCTAGAACAAACTCCTGTTTTGGCTTTTCAAATAATTTACCACCCGACCCTCACCTATTTTTCCAACCCTCTTTGGATCTTACTCACACTTCAATGCTCTTTTATGATCCAGCTAAACTGTCACTTTTTTTTCCATATGCAGCACTCCACATGCCCAATTTTCATGCCTTTGATATTTCCTATGCCTAGAATGCACTGCTACTGAATCTTGACCTCATAGAATACCCCTCCTTCCTTTAAGATATAGCTAAAGCTTATCTTCTATGTGAAACATTTCTTGGTCCCCTCAACTTTTAGGGCCTTTTCTTTCAAATGAATTTTTATTTATTCTCTATGTATCTGTATTCTTCTGGTCCCGCATTAGGATGTAAACCACTTGCAAGTGAGGAATCATAGTGCTTGAGACATAGTAGGTGCTTAATACTTGATTGATTAAAAATAGCACCTCTTGGGTCAGGGTTTATTTTGTTGCTCAGAATATTTAAAATCTAACATTAATAGCAAAGAAGATCAAAAGCTTCTTAAGAAATCTGCAGTGTATGTAGGTATACCTTTAAGCAACTTTGTTGAAGACTTAGAATGCTATATATACAGCATAATGAAAGTGAATTAATTATGATTTGAAAGGAAAAAATTAAGGTAATGATGGTAGAATGTAGAAAGATTACATACAGATTGTGAAGGTTTTATAACTATAGGGCAAAAGTCTTTATATAGTCTAGGCAGAGTAATATACAGAGTAGATACAGTGAAAAAACTATCTTAGGCATGGTGTTTTGTTGTTTTTTAGTCACATATAATTGGTCTTCTTGATGCAGTTCTCAATTTCGTGGTCTCCTGTTACAGGGACTAGGCTTATATGCTGCTAGAGACATTGAAAAGCACACCATGGTCATTGAATACATTGGAACCATCATCCGAAATGAAGTAGCAAACAGAAAAGAAAAACTTTATGAGTCTCAGGTAGGTATTCTCTGTACACATTTGCAGATCTTATTGTATTCAAACTGATATCAAGCTCCCAATGGTCCCAGTGGGACCAAATCTGGTCATCTTGTTCAATCAATACTGAATAAAATGCTGGTACCTTCTCTCTTCCCATCCTCCACTTTTTTGTAGATATATTTTGTCACATAATGTTACATGTATCTTTTGCCAGAGTTAGCATTTATAAATACGGATGTGATCAGCCTCTTCCCCAACTTGTTTCCTCACAAAATGATTAGCAAGTTGAAGTGTAAACATAGTAAAAAGTGTCCTGTTGTAGGTTGGTGATTGCTGATGGCTTCTTGTTGGAGAAAATTACACAAAATATTAATTTCTTTACCCTTTTTTAGAATCGGGGTGTGTACATGTTCCGCATTGATAATGATCACGTCATTGATGCCACATTGACAGGAGGGCCTGCAAGGTAGGTGACCCTAGAATAGGTTAGGTTCTTTCCCCGAGTTTTTCATGTAATAGTCAAGGAAAAATTGAAGAAAAATTTTAGTAGTAAGATGCTGTCAAGTAATATTTCTTCAGTTAATTTAAGGACAGATAAATCATCCAAAAAGTTGCATTTACAATTTTTCAAGGTAAGGGTTGATAAAAGAGTAATTAATGATTTTCCTTTTAATAGAAATTGACTTTTGTCAATTTGATTTGGAATAAAAAATGCTTTCCAAAATGATGACTTTGCAGGTATATCAACCATTCATGTGCACCTAATTGTGTGGCTGAGGTGGTGACTTTTGAAAGAGGACATAAAATCATCATTAGTTCTAATCGGAGAATCCAGAAGGGGGAAGAAGTAAGTAAATGAGGGGATGTTGGAATTTTTCTTGAAGAAAATTAATCATTGTGCAAAAGGCCTTGACAAATTTTGCCTAAGGAAATTGAATAATTCAAAAATATTTATGCTATGAAATGACATTGAGATTAGATATTTGTCACATATGGGTCAGGTCATCTCAAGATGATAACAAGGAGTTTTTGATGGAATTATAGATAGTAGAGAGAGCTCTGAGAAGCTGACAATAGGATGTGAAAATGGGATCAGTTGTCCTCTGCCTTTTTTACACTTTCCTTTAACATGGCTATAATTCCAAGGAGAGCAGAGCTTTCTGTGTCATTGTGGCAATGGTTCTTTATAAAATAGTCTCTGGGAAGGACTGTAGGAGTAAAAGTATCAAGGGTCTTCTGTGGGAGCATAAAATCTTGCAAGTTATTTGTTTTTGAACGGACTACATCATTTAGTCACATGCACAAAACTGGTACCTTGTTATTTATAAACAGAGAAAGACTTTTGTAATTTTTTCTATGCTTAGAAATCAGAAACTACCACTGAATACAATATATAATAATAAAATTGGAATCTGCTTTGGAATTTTGTAGTCCACCTTACCACCACCCCCACCTCCACCTTCATACCACAACAAACTGATGATCATCTGTAGGGATCTTACAACCTGTTAAACTGTTAGAAAGCATTAATGCTGGGAAAACCTTCCCTATAATTTATGCCATTTAGTCCCAATTTTAGTTTCTACAACAACAAACAACTCTGATCCCTCTTTATATTTTAGCCCATTAAATAGCCCTTGGAAACTGCTGTGTCCACCTCTCTTAAGTTTTTCAGCTTCAAACTAAACATCCCCGTGTCCTCCGTTAATTCTTCATATTGTTTGGATTGTACATGTCTCATCATTCTGACTGTTCCTCTTCCAAGTCTGTCAAATCCCTTTTACCATTTATTTATTGGGGTGGGGGGAGTTTTGTGCTTTTTTTTCTGGAGGGGGGAAGGAAGGGCAATTGGGATTAGTTAAGTGACTTGCCCAAGGTCACACAGCTAGTAGTAAGTGTTAAGCGTCTGAGGCCAGATTTGAACTCAGGTCCTCCTGACTCCAGGGCCAGTGCTCTATTCACTGCTGCACCTAGCCGCCTCACAAATCCCTTTTAAATCTATTGAATATAATATTAAAGATGTAGTCTGTCTGGTGAGTACAGCAGACCTTTCATGATCTGGACAGCACTATATTTCAGTTAATACAAATAATGATATTTACATTTGCATGTTACTTTATAGTTTGAGAATTGCCTTACAATAATTTTGTAAGGTGTTAGTAATGCAACTGTTGTGATTCCTATCTTACAAATGAGAAAACTGAGGTTTATATTTATATTATATGACTTGCCTTCAAGTCTTGACTATAATTTAAATCTAGCTTTAAGCATAGACCAGAACTTGATTACTCCACTCCTCATCTATCACATCTTGTTCCATGTCAGAATTTCAGTTGCCGTTTTTTCCCTTTTTCTCATATGCAGCCATCATACTTGTGACCCAAAATTCAGTTGTGCTCAAAATTCAGTTGTTTTTCCATACAAAGGGCTGTCCAAACAGGTTTCCCCTGTCATATGCTTGGATAATTTTTTTTTAAACTTCCTTGCCGGATTTTACATTTATCTTACATGATCCTATTTAACTTGGATTCTGTGAATTCTGGACCATTGCTTCATCTAGTCTGATGGGATTTAAAGTCTGAGTCGGCAATATTCCTTAGTGATTTTTCTTCCTAGTCAAATGTCATCCATAGATTTGATAGACGTGCTCCACTATCTTCACTCATTTAATGAAAATGGTGAACAGGCCAGGCCAGAACCAGAGTGGAGGCATACAGAGCGATTTGTCATCCTTGGAGTGTGGTGTCCCCCAAGTTCTGGGACCTTTTCTATATGTGTCTGTGTGGAATCTCATCAGTCACAGGTTCAGTTGTTATCTCTATACCAGTGACTCCCCAAACCAGATAATCAGCCCCAATATCTTTCTCAGATTTTAGGCATCTCTACTCACATATCCACAGGCATCTTCAACTCAACACATCCAAAAATGAAGCTTTATCTTTTTCCCCACCACCTCTCCACCCTCCATCCAATCAACCCCTTCTCCAAATTTCCCTGAACTTAAAAAAGAATAGTATAAGAATAGTTGAGGTGTTTTAACAGGGAAGCTTACAGGAAGAAGGTGGTATCTGAAACAGAGGTTTAAAGGAAGACAAGAAACAGAGGTTTAAAGGAAGACAAGGATTCTTAGAGATCTAAGGGAGAACTTGTGTCAATGCAGGGAATAATTAATATTCTCATTTGATTTGTACAAGGAAGTCATTAAGAGAAATAGTATAAAAATGAGCCTGGAAAAGGTGAATGGCATACAGACAGCAGAGGACCTTAAAAGTTCAGGTTAAGGAATTTGTTTTAGTAGACATTGTCAGACCTATGCTTTAGGAAGAGTGTTATAATCGAACAGGAATAAACTAGGATGGTTCTCTTAGGAAGTGGAGAGAAAGGGATACATGTGAATGAGGTTATGTAGCTAGAAATGGCATGAATTCATTTGAGATGAGGGAGCAGGCAAGGAGCAAGAGAGAGGAAGTACAGGGCAAGAGGAATAATGAATTCTTTTTTAGACATGTGGAGCTCCAGATATCCAGGATTTATCCAAGCAGATGTTTGATAATACTCTGCTGGAGTTCAGGAGATTATAACAATTTAGATTTTAGAAAATATTATGAAATATCTGTTTACTATTATATAATGTATAGTGTGTGTGTGTATAAATATGTCACTTAGTATATGCATATTTGCAGGGGCATGATGTTGGAACCATGGGAGCATTTTGAAATCTCCAAGAGAGCAAGTGACAGATCTATGACAGGGTGGGGAAAACACCCATGATAAGGGGCAGAGGGTATATAATGATCCAGCAAAGAATACTGAGCAGTCCAAGAAGTAGGGGAATCTTGAGGAGCATTGTCATAGAAACCAAGGGAAGAGAGAGTGTTCAAAAGAAGACTGGGGAGTGTGAGCTCAAAAGCAAAATTCCCAAAAATTAACATGTGAAAAGCAGTCAGAATGGGGGTGGGGCTGGGGGAAAGGGAACAGTGTTATAAAACAAAAAGCTTAAGACAATTACAGGATTAAGTAAGGGTGTCTTCTTTTTTTTTTAAAGATGATATAGACCTGAGTATACTTACAGGCATCAAGTAACTGGAGAGAGATGGAACATGGAAAAGAGAAGGAATAATTATTGGGGCCAACTCCTCAGGATACAGGAAGGGACAGGATTGAGGGCACAGGAGAAAGGTCCCCTCTTCCTCAGAGGGAAGAATAAAGATGGAGAGTATCATGAAAATGTTGAATGGTTTGGAGGGATAGAGTAGGGGGAAGAGAGCTCTTGACCCATCGCCTCTTTTTTTTTTTTTTTTTTAAAGGAATTGGGGTTAAGTAACTTGCTCAGGGTTACATGGCCAGTTGTTTCTGGGTGGGCGCTAAGTGTCTGAGCCCAGATTCGATCCCAGGTCATCCCGACACTGGGGCCAGTGTTCTTACTTGCTGTGCTACCTGGCCACCCCAACCCATCACCTCTTTTCCAAGTAAAATAGGAGGAAAGAGCCTCTGAAGGGAGATGTGGATGGAGGGATTCTGTAGGGGTTTCAGGAAAGCAGGGAAAGCATCCCAACAGCCCCTGAGAGAACTCAGATGGAGTGATATTACTTCCTCTAGCAGTGTTGGTGAGCTCGGAAGCATGAGCAGAGTTGGCATATAATAGGGGTGATCCAAGTTTGATCTTTGTGTGGATTATTGCAGCAGCCTCTAATTGATGCTCCTGCTTCCACACTCTCCCCTCACTAATACATCTTCCACATAGCTGCCTGATCTCACCATATTACTACCCTGCT
>NW_027185612.1:3486609-3596609 GCF_028583685.1 Petaurus breviceps papuanus | reverse complement strand
TAATTCTTTCCAATTTACCCTTCAGACAACTGTATTGTATATAGTAGTTTGCATATTGTCTTCCCCATTAGACTGTGAGCTCCTTGAGAACAGGGTCTATAGTTTTATCTTTGTATCTCCAGCACCTGGCATAAAGGAAGCAGTTATTCAGTCCTGTCTGACTCTCTGTGACCCCATTTCAGATTTTCTTGGCAAAGAAGTGATCTGCCATTTCCTTCTCCAGCTCATTTTACTGAGGAAACTGAGGTAAACAGGGTTAAGTGACTTGCCCAGAGTCACACAGCTATTTAAATGTCTCAGGCTAGATCTGAACTCGGGAAGATTTCTTCCTGACTCGGGCCCAGCGCTCTACTGTCTGTGCCATCTGGCTGCCCAAAACAGACACTTAAATGTTTATTGAGTTTTTATAACCCTGGGCAAGTCATCTCACCTTTCAGTGGGCTAAAAGTTCAAGATGCTCACAAATTACCAAACTACACTGGTAGAGAAGAATCTTCAGAGAGAGAATTTCCTATCAAAATCTACTTGAAGATTGACATTTTATATAGTTCCTTAAGGTTTTCAAAACGTTTTACAAGTGTTTCCATTTCCTTCATAAATCTATCTCTGCTTTTAGAAATGATAACTGCCCCATGAGACAGAGCACAAGCAGCCCTGAAGAAGGGGCTGTCGCCTGCTTGACACCTGCTTCACAGTGGCCAGCTGCCAGCCTGTTCAGTCTGGTGAGCTTCTTCCCAGTGCACTGCTGCTCCTGTGCTCATTGTGCAGTTTCATTCATTATCCAAAAGGGGGCTTTTTAGGCCCCATTGAGCAGGAGGAAGTAAATTTAAAACTCATTCTGCTCCTCAAGAACATCTGGTTTGGTGGGAAAGAAATGATAGGTAAAAGCTCTGGATTATATGTGGATTTCATTTCTCCTCCCATGGAGTATTTTCTGATTTTTCATGGCAAGGCAAGTTACTGAAAAGTAATCGTTTGTAGTTTTTTCTTTCTTATAAAATTTCTTAAATCAGGTTGAAAGGATACCGGACCTTCTGTTGGCTTCAGTATTCTTCACTTTTTCTGCTGCCCTCATAGAAGATATATCAGAGACAAGCAAACCTTATCTAGGCCTGCAGAAAGAAACCATTTTTCTATACACTTATCAAATGCTTTGAAAAATGCTTCACTGGAGCACAGAAGAGTCAGCTACTAATGCTCTCATACATCTAATATCGACCTCTAATAAAATTTGTTGTGGAAAGGATTTCTGCTTTACATGGAAGGTTGGTTTAAATGACACCTAAGGTAATTTCCAATTAATTCTGCCACTCTAAGATTATATGAAAATGTCCTATCATAATGAATGATCCAGAAATCTCTACTAAGTCTAGAAAAAAAGGTGATTTCATATGATTGTGCAACTAGATAAGCTCTAGCCCTTGGCTGACTAGGAGAAGGAATGTCCTAGCTGACCCTCCCCTTCACAAAATGACCTCCAGAAGAGGGCCAGCAACACACATTCTTGTGCTTCAAAGGACAAATAGGTGGCTAGCTATAGAGAAAGATATTTTTGAAACTGATTGGTTCACTACTCTCACTTTTTATCTTTAAATCAGTACTGCCATGTGGTGACTAAAATCACTCCTCCTTATGGATGGATTACTGTTTAAACTGACCACTGATTTGACCTGGCACTGAAAACTCACAAGGCACTGCCTTGTGCTTCATCCAGTCCCTGAAGAATCTATTCCCTAGTTTCCTTACCATAGCTATTCATTTCTATTACTAGGTTACCTGCCCTACAGTATGAAAGACAATTAAAGAATTGAATAATACATCTTTAGTCAACATGTAATCACAAATTAATTCCAGTGTTTCTGGGGAAAAGATCATTAAAAGTGACAAAACTTATTTGAAGGCTCTCTTCCTTTGAATGGAAACCATCACACTAAGTCACATACAACCCAGAAAGGCTTATTTTTCTTAGATGGGATGTCAGACTCTTTCTATCAAGTACAGTTC
Source organism: Petaurus breviceps papuanus (assembly GCF_028583685.1). Lineage (NCBI taxonomy): Eukaryota > Metazoa > Chordata > Mammalia > Diprotodontia > Petauridae > Petaurus > Petaurus breviceps. The sequence continues at coordinate 3,594,605 of NW_027185612.1, read as the reverse complement.
AAGTCTACCATCTCATTGTTATGGATGCTTTACTGCTGCTGAGGCAAAATTCTGCTAGGAAAACAGAACTTTTTGTAACTAGGTACTTAACAACTCTGACAAACACTGTGGTTACAGCTTCCCTAAATAACCCATAGTCATTGTTCCTCTGGGCCCAGGGAACACTCTTGACACAGATCTGCTCCAAAATGATTTTATGAAACCTGACCATTTCTGAATTTCCACTTAATTTCTTCCATGCGACTCAGTACCTTGGCCTCAGTAGCATATTAATGCTCTAGTAAAATAAACTAGCCAGCAAATCCTTTAAGCTATTGACTATGAAAAAGTGCATCTTAATGTCTTGCTCAAGCAACATAGACTATGCAGAAACCCTGAACTGAGAGGGAAGATAAAAGCAAACAAAAAGCCTAATGGATGAACAAAATTTATTATAAATGTAGATATCATAATGAGGCAAAATAAATTTGCAACAGTACCTTTCTTTTTAAATATAGCTCTACAAACAACGCCACTGAAGTTAAAAGGAACATGTTATTCAAACCACCTATAGCAGTTTATCTACCTAAGATATACATGACAAAAGAAATTTTTAAATAGCTCTAGAAAATCAACTCTTCCAAGGACCAAAAGAAACTCTTATGTCTAGATCATTTAAAACCATTGTTTTTAAAATCAACTAAAATGAGGCATCAATCTAAAAAAAGCAAGAAACATGTTTTTCTTAACTTTTTTTTTTTAAATCTTAGTTTAAAAATCAAAACCTAATTTCTCTTTCTGAGTGGGAAATTTCTATTCATATCTCAAAAAGAATGTGTTGTCTCTTACTGAATTGCACTTCTTCATATGCTATAGGCATCCTAGGGAACTCTAGCCTTTGATACAATCCCTCATTTCTGTCCACCTCCGCAGAAATCTCCAGAGTAAAATGAGGAAAGTAATTCCTCTAGAAGACAGTGCTAGTCAGGAATAGCAGCTAAGGACTTGGTTTGTATCCTCAGTCAACTCTCCAAAGCATCACTCCAGTCAGGGATGGAGGAACCCAATGCATCATGACTTCCTCCTTCAATGTCTTCATCTTAGCTCTCCAGATACCACTGCTGTGGGGAGGAGCCATCACAGATTGCCATAGCAACATAGCCTTTCCGACTCAATGGATCAACCACCTTCAGACACTGACCAACTGATACCTGGTACAGCCGACTGTTTTTCTGAAAGAAAATGACAGGAAGAAATGGCACCAATTATTTGCTTCTACATATGAAGAAAAGCAAAACAGCCTCTCCCAAAAGGGATGACATTTCAGATTCTGGTCGTTAAAGTACCCATTATGTAGGTGCCAGGCACTCTGCTAAATATAGTCCCCAAATCAAGCCCAACTTCAAGAAGTATTGGAAATACTAAACAAATACAGTCAAAGGCCCCTAACCTCAGTTATCTTTTGGTAGAAAGATAACATCTATTTCAAGGGATTGCTATGATGAAATTTGTATATTCTAAATAAGTTATATGCTATTGTTATCCTACTACCCAACAACACCCCACTGCCTTATAATCATACCCCAGGACACCAATAAGGCCAGATCCTTACCCCAAGTATCCACTGTTGGGATCCTCCTGACCCATGGCACTTCATGAGCCTTGGTGGGTCAGATGAGCGAGTTTCTGACATATCCAAGCAAAGAAGATTATTTAAAATCAATTCATGTTCTTCATTATAAATCCAGACCTAGAAAACAGAATTAAAAATTTAGCATTTAGTCCTCTATTTGGGCATTTAAAGGTCTTCTAGGATCCTTTCTACCTACCTTTCCAGTCATCTTTATTCTACTCCTCTCCACACACAGTATTACTTCAGGCCTACTTCAGGACCAGTGACTGATCTCCCATTTCCATGCCTGGCTGTCCCTCAAGGGTGGAATGTTCTTCCTTACCTCTCACATGATTATTTACCCCCATTAGAATTGTTTTGGGGCAAGAACTGCCTATCTTCAGTAAGTTCATAATTATGTTCCTACTGCCACTCACTCAAAAACGCTAAATGAATTCTCTCCCACTTCTAGATAACGACCAAATTTCTTAATGTGGCAGATAGTAGGTACATAATATTTATTATGTCTCAGCTGGCTGATCAAGTTCCTGGAGGGAGAGGTGTAAATGGTAGGAAAGTAAAAGCATCTTCCAAGCTGCTGAAAAAAGTAAAATTATGCTATGCTTATAATTTCCTAAGATAACTTGGAAAATCAAGTTATCAAAAATCTTAGAAATCAAAGAGAAACAATCATAGCATCAGTAAAGTAGCAAGGTATGAACAAAATCCACAAAAATAGTCAAAACTATGAGGAAATGACAAATTCCCATTCAAAAAGCCAAAATGAACTGAATATCTAGGAATTGATCTAGCAAGATAATCAGGAGGCTTACATAAACACAAGTACTAAACACTACAAACTTAGGAAGATTTAAGTATCCATTGGCCATGGTGGGATCACTATAATAAACAATGATATTACCTAAATGAATTTATAGATATCATCACCCTGAGGTTAACTACAACCAGTATTTATCAAAGAACAAAATGTCAAGAATTTTTAAAGAAATAATTTAAAATGGTGATGAATGGAACTGTGCTTTATCAGATTTTACAAGACACAAAACAATAATCACCCAAACTATTTGGTACACACACGAATCCTAGAAAAACCGAAAAGGATCCTCAAATGATAAATGGTCAATGTTATGAATAAGCAGCTCAAGAAAAGAAATCCAAATTCTCAATATCTTATTTTTAAAATGTTTCAAATCATCATAATTAGAGAAATGAAAGTTAAGCAATTCTCAGGATCCACTTCAAACCCATCAGATTGGAAAATGCTCATTAAAAGGGAAAATGACAAATATTGGAGTAGCTAAGGGTAATAAACAGGTACATTGATACACTCTTGGAGCTGTGAATTGGTCCTGGCAAATTGCTAATGGAAAGCAACTGGAAATACGCTCAAAAGTATTTGTGTAACTCAAAAGTTACAAAATCATGAATACCCTCTGACCCAGCAATATCAATTATAAGCCCATCCCTGACAAAGGAAAAGGACCAATAGTACAAAATATTTGTAGCAGACAGATGTTTTTGTAGTGGCAAAGAACTGGAAACTAATGGGATGTCCGTCTCCATTGGAGAATGGGCACACAAATGACAGTTCGTGAGTGTAGTGGAATTCTAAGAGACTTGTAGAAATTGATGCAAAGTAACCAGAACCAGGAGAATGTATATTGTAACACTAAATATAAATAATTTGAAAAGACTTCAACTCTGATCAATACAATGACCAACCATTATTCCAAAGAGCCAGTGAAAATGAAGAGTTAAGTGTTACCTACCTCCTCACAGAAAGGTTATAAACTAAATATACAGAAAGGGGATGCTTAATGTGGGAATTTATTTTACACTGTACAGTTCTCACAAAAAATGTATTCTTTTCGGGAGGTGGAAGGGAGAGAAAATGTTTAATTACATAAAAGTTTATCTTAAAAAGACAACTTAGAAATCAGTTGGGTAGAAAATAAGCTCCAAATAGATATAAGCAACCTAAATATAAATGTTCACACTTCTCTTTTAAAAAATTAAAGAAGAAGGGGAGGCCAGGTGGTGCAGTGAGTAAGAGCACCAGCCCAAGAGTCAGGATGACCTGGGATCGAATCTAGGCTCTGATACTTAGCACACACTTAGAAATAACTGGCCATGTGTAACCTTGAGCAAGCTACTTAAAACCAATTGCTTAAAAAAAATAATAATTAAAGGAGAGAATTACTTTTCCTAGCTATGAGTAGGGTATAAGTTCATAACTAAACAAGGAATAAGTACACACAAAAGACAAAATAGAAAATTCTTATGTAAAATTTTAAAACTTTTATACAAAAATCACTGCATTTATAATATTGTAATAAGAAAAGCTGAGTAAGAAAAGTCTTTGCATTCAATATATGATAAAACAATCCAAATGAACAAGCATTTAAGACCCTCTGATGTGCCATACAACATAAAACAACATGTATATCCAAAATATATAGTTAACAAAGTCAAATGATTTTCAAAATACACTATCAACAACCATGTGATAAAATACTCTAAATCAAATGATAAAGGAAAAGAACTCAGGCTTATTCTCCTACCTAACAAATTTGCTGTAACCATTGGAAAAAAGTCACCAAAAAGTAACCATTGGAAATAGTCAACAATGGAAGTTAGGAAAAAGGTGCCCAAAATAACCAAATTGTCATAGAAGTACTCCCTGCTCTGATAGAGGAGTGGAATATAAAACATGGAGTCCAATATGACACACCAGATGGAGTTAACCAGATTCAGAGTGGCTAGTTTTTACTTTGTCAGACCATTTGAACTGAATGAACCAAGCTTTTGTAGTTTCCTTTAAGGAGTCACTATCAGTATAAATCAATTGGATGGTGATAGGATTTTAACATTCTTTTTATTTTCACTATAGGAGTAGGGAGAAGGAACTTGATACCATGAACTTAAACTTGGAGTGAAGACCTGGGCTCAGACTTCTCTCTAACACAAACCAATGTCACTAAAGTCACTAAACATTCAGTGGCCCAGGCTGCTAAGTTGCAAAAAGTTGTATGTATATATATACAAGAGGAAGTTTTGCCTACACCAATGATATCAAACGTCTAGTTAAAAATAGGGACTGAATCATGTTCTGAGGAGGATACCCATCATCATTCCTATTGCATAGATACTACTTGGTCACCATTTAACTATACATATAACAATGCTTATATAAAATACAAAGACCTAGAAAAGGCACCAAACCAAATTCTGATTGTCATTTTTTTCTAGCTCAGAGCAGCTTAGTTCAACAAGTGTCTGACATTTTAGTGAGATCATCTGATGATCTAAATAAGGCTAAACTCTACATGCTCTTATGGGGAAGATGATACATGTAGCCCCTCATAATTCTATCATGATCAGGGGTCATAGAGGAAGTCTAATTATACAGAGGGCCTGGGAGGGATTGTTATGTTTTGATGATCTTGTATAAGTCTATACAAAAAGGAGGAACAAGTGGAGGGAAGGGGTCATGAAATATTTGAACCTTATTCTTATCTGAATTATTCAAAAGAATCAAGACTACACACACATATGCAGATATGAACACAGAAATAACATTTTATCCAAAAGAAAAAAAAAGGGGGAGGCGGAGTAAAAACAGGACTTCCGCACGGCTCCTGCTTCCACCTCCTCCAATTCATATTTAAAATGACCCTAAACAAACTTTGGGGCTACAGAACCCACAAAAAGAGAGAAGCTAATTTCCTGCTGAAGACAGTCCAGCAGGCCAGCAGGAAGGGGCCAGTGCAGCGCTCTGGGAGCCAAGCCCAGCCCTGTGTGAGCCCAAGGTTTTGGGACAACCAGCCTCTGGCTGGAGGGACTTCAGATCACCAGCAGCAGTGCTGGTTTCCAGAATTATCAACCCATAGATGCCAAGGACAAAGTGAGAGGTCAGTGCAGTGTGGAATTTGTGAATCGGGAGTTCAGGAGTGTGGTTTGGCCTTTACTCCCTGGAGGGAGAAGCAGCTGAGGCACCTGGGCTGTGCAGCCACTGTCGCATGGCGGCTTCAGAGCTCCTGGCCTGCAGACTGAAGGGGGACCAATGGACCATTCAGAGGGGTAATCGCTCTTGCTTTAACCTGTTTGGATTTGGATCACTGTCTAGGGTGGAGGTCCTAGGGTGTATGAGACCAGTTTGCCAAAGCGTGTGGAGGCTTCAGAGGGGGCACCCAACTAATAGCTCCAGTAGGTAAGAAAACCCCAGCAATTGGGACAAAGCTCCCCTCTCTGGTAGCAGAGTTCTACTGTAGCAAAAAGCTCAAAAGTCAAGCAATTGAGTGGCAACATGAGCAAGAAAAGGAGGCAAAGCAAGCAGAGCAATCTGACATTAGACTCCTATCATGGGGACAAAAAAAGCTCAAAGCATGGAACAGGAGGAAGACAATGAAGTCAGAACTCCTGCACCAAAAGCTTCCAAGAAAAATATGATCTGGTTACAGGCCATAGAGGAGCTTAAGAAGGATTTTGAAAACCAAATAAGAGAAGTAGAGGAAAAACTGGGAAGAGAAATGAGAATGATGCAAGAAAATCATGAAGAGTCAACAACCTGACTGAAGAAAATAGCACCTTAAAAAATAGACTAACTCAAATGGCAAAAGAGGCTCAAAAAGTCAATGAGGAGAAGAATGCCTTAAAAAGCCGAATTTGCCAGATGGAAAAAGAATCTCAAAAGCTCCCTAAAGAGAATCATTCCTTCAGAATTAGACAGGAGCAAATGGAAGCTAGTAACTTTATGTGAAATCAAGATACTATTAAACAGCTCCAAACAAATGAAAAAATGAAGGCAATGTGAAATATCTCATTGGGAAAACCACTGACCTGGAAAATAGATCCAGGGGAGATAATTTAAAAATTATTGAATAACCTGAAAGCTATAATCAAAAAAAGAACCTAGAAATCATCCTTCAAGAAATTCTCAAGGAAAATTGTCCTGATGTTTTAGAACCAGAGGGCAAAATAGAGGTTGAAAGAACCCACCGATCACCTCCTGAAAAAGAACCCAAAAAGAAAACTCCTAGGAATATTATAGCCAGGTTCCGGAGTTTCCAAATCTAGGAGAAAATATTACAAGCAGCCAGGAACAAACAATTTGAATATTGTGGAAACACAATCAGGATAACACAGGATCTGGCCGCTTCTACACTCAGAGATCAAAGGGCTTGGAATATGATATTCTGGAGGTCAAAGCAGCTGGCATTAAAACCAAGAATCACCTACCCAGCAAAACTGAGTATCATGTTTCAGGGGATAATATGGTCATTCAATGAAATAGAGGCCTTTCAAGCATTCTTGATGAAAAAGCCAGAGTTGAATAGAAAATTTGACATTCAGATACAAGAAGCATGAGAAGGTAAAACAGGGAAAAGAAATCATAAGGAACTAATCAAAGTTGAACTATTTATATTCCTATGTGGAAAAATGATAATTGTAACTTATGAAAGTTTTCTCAGTATGAGAATAGTTGAAGGGAATAGAAATGCATATATATGTATACATACATATATATGTCTATATAGGAGGGTATATAGGTGTATGAATATATATGTGAATGTGTATATATGTGTATAGGTATACACAGAGGACACAGGATCAATTTAATAGGAAGGAATGATACTTAAAAGGTGAAATTAAGAGTTGAGAGAGGAAGATAATGAGAGGAGATGGGGAGAGACAGAATGGGGCAAATTACCTCATATAGAAGAGGCAAGGGAAAACTTACAATGGAAGGGAAGAACAGGAAGGCAAAAGGGAATGACTCAACCTTATTCTCATTGAATTTGGCTTAGGGAAGGGAATGACATAGACATTAAATAGGGTATCTCACCCTACAGGAGAGTAGGGGGGAAGGGGATGAGAAGGGGGATGATGGAAGGGAGGACAGGTTGGGGGGGAGGGAAGTTGGAAGCACCCACTTTTGAAAAAGGGACAGGATCAAAGTAGAGACTAGAACAAGCGGGAGGTAGGATAGGAGGGAGGGAAATATAGTCAGTCTTTCACAATATATCCACTATGGAAATGTTTTGCATAGCTATACATGTACAACCTATACTGAATTGTTTATCTTCTCAGTAAGGGTGGGTGATGAGGGAGGAAGGCATAGAATCTGGAATTCAAAGTTTTAAAATCAAATGTTTAAAATATATATATCATTATTATTATTATTTTACATGTAACTGGGAAATAAGATATACAGGCAATGGGGCATAGAGATTCACCATGCTCTACTGAAAAGTCAGAGGGGATGGGGAAAGATATGGGGGAGAACAGATTGGGAGAGGGGATATTCAGTGGGATCGCTCTTTTGGGGTGGTGGGTAGGGGAAAAACGGGGAGAAAATGTGTAACTCACAATCTTGTGGAAATAAATGATATAAATTAAAAAAAGAAAAAGAAAAAAAATAAGCAAAAAGGGATAACGGAGAAGAAGGAAATAAGCATTTATATAGCACTCAATATATTCCAGGCACTGGGTTAATAAGCACTTTACAAATATTACTTCATTTGATCCTCACAGCAACCCTATGAGGTAAAGGTTATTGTTATTATACCCATTTTACAACTGAGAAAATTGAGGAAAACAGGTAAAGTGATTTGTCCAGGGTAAGTGACTGGTAAGTATCTGAGACAGCTGACCTTGGGTCAGGTCTTCCTGATTCCAAGTCAAGAGTTCCATCTACTGAAATAAGAGAGAAAAGCAAAACGATTTCCAAAAGAGGGAGGGGGGAGAAAAAGAAAAGTGAAAAAGGACAGCTTTTAGGGAAAATACACCACGATCATAACTGTGATGTGGATCAGATAAACTCACCGATAAAATGGAAAACGGGACCCTGATGGATTAGAAGCCCGAATATATGCCATTAAGAAGAAACACATCTGAATCAGATACACAATGATAAATAAGGGCCTAGAGTAGAATCCATCATGTTTCAACTCAAGTTAAAATAAAAAAGGCAGGGGATGTTATCATGATCTTAGATAGAACAGTAGCAAAAGTCATCCTAATTCAAAGATGAGCATGGAAACTCCGTTTTGCTAAAAGGTACCAGGACTAAACATGCACCAAGTGATACAGTGTCTATTTTTTTTTTTTTTTGCTTTTTGGAGGGGAGAAGGCAGGGCAGTTGGAGTTAAGTGGCTTGCCCAAGGTCAGACAGCTAGTAGGTGTTAAGTGTCTGAGGCTGGATTTGAACTCAGGTCCTCCTGACTCCAAGACCAGTGTTCTATTCACTGTGCCACCTAGCCGCCCCTATAGTATCTAAATTCTTAAAGGAAAAGTTAATGTGTTACAGGAAGACATAAGACCATAAAACTATAATAGTGTAACTATTATAGTGGCATCCAAGGTGGTGCACTGGAGAGAGCACCAGGTCTAGAGTAAGGAAGATGCATCTTCCTAAGTTCAAATCTGGCCTGAGACAGCTTTATGATTACTTGTGTAACCCTGGGCAAGTCATTTTAGCCTTGTGTCCCTCAGTTTCCCCATGTGTAAAATGAGCGGGAGAAGGAAATGGCAGACCATCTTTGCCAAGAAAACCCCAGTCATGAAGATTCAGACAGGACTGAAACAACTGAATAGCAACAATAAGAGAAGTAATAAAAAGTAGAAACAAGTTCAAACTATATTATAAAACAATAACCGTCAAAACTGTGAATAAAAAGAAAATTAGATAGTGAAGAACCAATAGAAAATAGCCTAGTATTGGTTAAACTCTAGATTATAAATTACTCTGAGTCAGTTAGCTGATCAGTCAATAAGCATTAATTAAGTACTTACTGTATGCTAGGCCTTGTGCTAAGTGTTAGGGATACACAGAAAGGAAAAATAGCCCCTGCAGTTGGTAAGCTTAAATTCTCATGGGGAAAACAGCCTGTAAAAAATAGGTATATACAATATGTATACAAAGTAGACGAGAGTCAATCTAAAGGGACAAGGTATCAGCTACTAGAGGGATTTGGAGAAACCCTGCAGAGGGGGGATTGGAGCTAAGTCTTGGAGGAAGCAGGGCAATGAAGAGAGCACTCGAGGACATGAAGCACCATGTTCAAGAAACTGCAACGAGGAAGAAGTGGATCATTGAAAGGGAGTAAAGTGTAAAAAGAAAGGCAAGAATAGGCTGGGCTACAGAAGGCTTTTAACCATCAAACAGCAGCCAAGAAGGAAGCCAGTGAAGTTCAGTGAACACAGGGGGAATATGAGGAAGACCTACACTTTAGAAAAACCACCTTGGCATCTGAGTGGAGGAAGGACTGGAGTGAGGAGGATAATGCCATAGTCCAGTTGAGAAAGGATCAAGGTATGAAATAGGTTTAACCCTGACTTGTGGAAAGTAAACCAATTTGGCAGAAATTAGGCCTTAAATCGTCTCACAATAAGTTCAAAATGGATCTATAACTTAAATATAAAAAGTCACCTCATAAAAAAAAATCAGAATAGAAGGAGATAATTTTTCATTACTATGGTGGGAATGCAATAGAGTTAGTAAATTTAACCAAACAAGGGAGAGAGATGGTTATAAAAGACAAAAGATATTTTTGATTGAACACAATGTAAAGGCATTTTGCACTAGCAAAAGGGAATAAGAGAAACTCATGTGGAAAATAATCTTTTGCACAAACTGTCATTGATATCACTGATAAAAGTCTAATATTCTATATAAAGAACTTACACAAATACAGAAGAACAAGAGCTATTTCCCAATAGGTGAATGGTAAAAGGAGATAAGCAATTTTCTACGAGTGGCAAATTACAAAAAACCATGAAAACATGCTTCACATCCTGAAGGAGATCCATATCTTAAAACCACCCTTAGGTTTTACTACACACCTTGAAAATTAGCAAAAATAACAACAAAAAATGATAGCGAGTGTTATGGGAAGACACATAATACTAAAACAGTGTTGGTAAAGCTGTGAAGTGATCCAGGTGCTCTGCGTGATAACCTGAAATTATGTAAAACAAATGCCTTAGATCCAGTGACCCCACATATACCAAGAGCTCAAAGTTTCAACATTTACCAAAATTAATTCACAGCAGCAATTTTTTTGGTCACCAAACTGGAAACTAAATGGGTATGGCTAAATAAACTGAAGGATAGGAATGTAATGACAATAAATGGTAATTCAAAGAAATAAGGGAAGACGTGTGAACTAGAGCAGAAATATGCATAACTTGAATAATCACACTATGACTATAACAATGTAAATGAAAATATAAAAGGCACCCAAACTCTGAGTAACTCAGTAAATTCCAGCAGCTCCATATAAACTCTTCTGTTTAGCATTTGAAACTTCACAACCCAGTATCATCATTCTTTGCCAGTCTTGCTTCCCATTTTTCCCCTCCATAAACTCTATGGTCCAACCCAACAAGCCTTCTTGCTATTCCTCACACAACACTATTTCTTCTCTCTGCCTTTGCACTGACTGTCTCCAGTGCCTAGAACACAGTCTCTCCTCATTCTATGCCTTGAAATCCCTGGTATGAAGACCCAGCTCAAATGCCACTTTTTGTATAGGGCTTCTCCTGGTTCTACTTGCTGCCTAGAACATAGTAGCTGCTTAATAACTCTAAATTGATTTACTAATTTAATTTTTACCTAAAAAAAAATATGGCAGCTAGGTGGTACAGTGGATAGAATGCTGGGCCTACAGTCAGTAAGACTCATCTTCCTGAATTTCAAATATGGTCTCAGACACTTACTAGCTGTGTGACCCTGAGCAAAAACAGCCCTATTTATCTCAGTTTCCTCATCTGTAAAATGAGCTGGAGAAGGGAATATCAAGCTATTCCAGTATCCTTGCCAAGAAAATCCCAAATGGAGTCATGAAGAACTGGATAATAAAACAACTGAGCAACAACACAAGCTAATAATGATCCCAGAAAGAGAAAACAAAACACACTTCACACCTGTCAGCAGAGAGGAGGAGGAGGGCTGGGCAGGAGTGCTGCAGGCATTGCTACACATGTTCAAAGACAACTCACCTGATTTGGATCACTGTAATCACACACCTTAAGAACCACTAGTCCTCCTTTCTGACTCGGGTGACCCTGAGCAGCCAAACATTTATTGGTTTGAAGGTGATAGAGCTATAAAAGAAAACACAAAGTTCTTAGCCATTCATCACATAAAGGTATGCACACAACAGAGAGAACACATCCCTAGAAATCTAAGAAGGGGTGTGACTAGGTGACATTATATCTAATGGGCATACAAAACCAAGAATTCCTTGTCCCCAGTCCATTCTGGAAGACTGGAGGCTGTCACCACTACAGTATAGTCAGTTTTGTCTTACAGACTATAGATGCCTTATAGGAGTTAAGAACAGGGAAAAATCAGTAATAATTAGTATAGCTATGGAAGCCCTTTCCAAAGTAGTCAATTTTTCAATATAAACATGTGCTAAAAAAGAAAAAAATTTATTTTTAAAGAAACTAAAGGGACATTCTTTACAGTTACTAAAAGGAAAGTTAGACATTTTATATGCCCCAAGAATGAGGTAGAACCTTGTTTTTTCCAAAGGTTAGAGCCAAAGTGTTCTTGGTAGTGAAACCCGGAAAAGTCAATATAAAGAAAGAAAACAACAGAGTAACAGCCTGAATGAATACCAACACGAAAATTATATTGTCAACAACAAGGTTAAAGCAACATGTCAAAAATACCATATAATCAGTGATTAGGCTGGAATTATACAGGAAAGCAAAGTTCTATATTTTTAAAATGATCAACATAACTTACCATAATAAGAAAAACAAAAATCAAAAGATTATATCAAGAAATGCAGGAAAAATTTTTGATAAAATATAACACCTATTTCTGTTAAAAACAAACAAATACACACACATGCTATTACTACTACTATCACCACCACCACCTAGGAAAACAAGAATAAATGAGACTTTCCTTAATACTGCAAGTGATAACTATCTACAAACAAGAGCCAGAACTATAACAGGATCTAAAGTTGTGATCAGAAAGAAAAATTTCAGAGTTCTGTAAAATGGAGCTAGAATTCATTATGGTCAGATCAAAAGTATGACTGCCTCTGTGTGTGGGTGAGATGGAATAAAGATGAGGGTCCTGAAGATTGATAAAGTTCAGCAGGTCAATGAACTAAAAGAAATATGTATTTGAAGAGACACTGACATTGTTACTGAAGTCCCAAAAAGTTATTCTAGAGTAGAGAGAGGAAGAGAGGAAGGTATGGAATTCCTAAGGAAAAGAGAAAGAATAACTGAGAGACCAGTAGATGACTGTAACGAGGGGATTTGGACAGAACAAATAAACTTCAGGGGAAGAGAGTGTCTTGAGTGATGATGGCAAAGGTATAGTCTGGATGTGAGGATAAGGAACAAGAAATATTTCTGTGTCTTCTTCTAGACCACAGCTTCCAGAGAAAGAGAAATATTACTGGAAAGGATTGAGTGAGATTTCCATTAGCAAAATAAGATGGAAAGAGGGTGAAAAGATCCAGGATAAAAAGGCAGAGGTTAACAAAATAGAGTGTTTCTAAGGGGCAACTAGCCTTAGGTGTAGAATCTTGTTAATGATTTTTAAACTTCTAAATAGATTCATCTACTCTTTTCTCTTTACCCACATGTATAAATCCTTCTTCCACAAACTATACCAGGATAGAAAAAAAAAAAAAAGGAGACATATCAGGAACTGTCAGTGACAAACAACTAGAAACTAAGGGGATGCCCATCCACTGGAGACCTGCTGAACAAATTACGGTATATACATGTAATAGAATACTATTTTACCATAAGAAACAATGAAATCAATGGTTTGAGAAAAACATGGAGAAACATATAAACTGACAGAGTGAAGTGATCAGAACCAGGAGAACAATTTATTCAATAAAAACAACACTGTGAAAATAAACAATTTTGAAAGATTTAAGAACTTTGAACAATGCAATGCTCAACCAAAATATGAAACACTGGAATAGAGCATTTTTTAATCCAGTCAAATGCAGAATCCCTAATGTTAACCATATAAGACTCAATCCTTCTTAAATTTCAAAGGTCTTTATCTAGGCAGATGAAATTCCCATGCAAAGGATTAATGAAAGATCAAAATATTTTGAAGCTATCTAGAATACCATTTATGACATCCAGTGGGGATCTCAATTTAATGTAGTTTCATCTAAAACTATGAAAATGGAGTTATGCCCTTACCCGTCCACGTTGCAGAATTTTGGGTCGTTTGGGTCCCCTGTTAATAAAAACAGGTTGTTGTGGTTTGGCATTGGGCCCAGACAGCTGCATCTCTGGGTAGATATTATCCAAATACCATTTAAATGATTTGCAGCCCAGTTTTTTCCTCAATTCAACACGTTCACTGATGTTTCCATAGCTTTTGAGCTTCAGCTCAGGTCTCAAGGAAAAATACTGCTCCTAAGTTGGAAAAAAAGATCAAATTCCTCCTTAATATGAATTCAGCAACTACATTTCAGTTTTAAATAGCAATTTAAAATAACACCTTTAAATTATAAGTTGAGAAAATAGGCAAGTAGCAAATCATAGCTCCATATGTTAATACATTTTGAACCTCTACCAAAATCCTTTTCTAATGCCTCATGATGGCATAAAGGTAATCTTAGCTTCTCAAAGGCTATGTAAACAGAACTCAAATTCAAAAATTTTTCTACTTTCCAAAGACTATTTCAGGTAATTACAGAGCTATTCTATATCAGAAGTTTGGTCAACAGGTAAAAAATTTTAGGGATCATGCCAATCCGAAAAACAAATAAAAATACAAGGTAATTCTCAGTTCTATGTCAGGCAATTTGTACTTCAGCAGTGATGGTGATATGCTAGAAAGGGGAGAGAGGATGTTAAGAATCATAAAGTTGTTAGTCAACAAATATTATTTTAACTACTGGTACACTTATATCCAATGACCAATAGACTTATAGATTAGTGGAGGAATTAAACCACATACTTATTGGCATTCTTACTATAAATGAAACCAGAAACAAGCTGGTAATACATGTGAGAGAATTTGGCTGTCATGGTAATAGCACAAAACTTAGGAGGCTATCGTAATAACCTGGGTGTACAAATGAGGATGGCTTAAACTAAGGTGGCGGTTATGTGAAGACAAAGAATGCTGTGGAGGAGGAAAGAAAAAATTTAGGAATTGCTTAGATTTGTGCAGTCAATGGAGAGTAAGGAATCCAGGATAATGCTGAGATTACAAACCTCAAAAGCTGGAAGGATTGTACTTTCAAGAGAAATAGAGAAGTTTAGAAGATGAGGTTTGGTTGGGGATGGGAAGTAAAGATAATGAGTTCAGCTTTGGATATATCAAGTTTGGTGCATCTCTGGGATGTCCAAAGAGTAGAATGTGGAAAGGGGACAAGAGTAACAGGATTTCTTCTCTATTTTCGACCTCTTTCAATATAGTTTGGCTTCTTCTGTGATTTTTTCCCTACTGTATACCTTAAGGCTTTCTAGATACCTTCCAAAGAACCAAAACTCATGTTAAGTCTCATCTCCAAATACTGAGGCCACAGATTAAATCAATCATCCAGTCTTGTCATTTCTCTCTCCAAAGTCCTATTTGGCCTTGGCCACTTCCCCTGCTTGGAATGCACTTCCTTCTTACCTCAAGCTCTTTCTTCAATATGCAGCTCAAGTGCTCCCTTCTACATAAAGCCTTTTTCAATTCCCCAACCACTAGTGCCCCTCCCCCCAAAAAACCCTTCCTATTTAACTGCGTTGTGCATATTTATATTCATTCAGCCACATATATTTATGGACTCATCAACTTCCCATTAAAGGTAAACTCACTCCAAGTAAGGGATTGTTTCAGTCTTTTACTTGCCCCAGCACTTAGCTCGATGTCTGGCATATAATAAGTACTTAAGAAATACTTCTTGATTGACTGACTAACTGGGAATCATCTGCATAGAAAGCATAATTGAAGCCAGAGGAATAGATGAAATCACTAGTAAGAGTGTTAAGAGGGAAAATAAAAGGTTCCAGAAAAAAATTTTGAGGTACATTCACAGTGAAGGGGATGGGGGTGTTCTATAAAGACTGAGGCAAAATAGTTTCAAATGCTGAAGTCAAGAAACATGAGGATTGAGAACTAACAGAATCCTTAGTAACAACCCTTGGCTTTGTTATTCCCACCTCAATGTCCTCCCAAAGCTTTCTCAAGGTATAATATAAGATGTCATGATTATTGTTCACAGAGGGGAGAAAAATCCTTTCCATGACACAAAACAACATTTTTTAATTTTTAAAATCAGCAAAACATAAATTAATAAAGTTAGTTAAAACTTTAAAAGGACAAGGTAACTAAATACTAACTTATGTAGCTCTGGACAAACAAGAGCAGCAAAAAGGCACCAGAACAACCACTACCCTAAGACAGTGCGGTGGTGTGGAAAGAGGGCTAGGTCTGAATCCAAATGACACGCTGCCAAGCCCTGGCTTTGCCGCTGTGCAGCCTTCGAAAAATCACATGCCCTCTCTGTGCCTCAATCTCTTCATCTCTCTGGTCTTTCACCTTTGTATCTTTGATCCTATAATCTCCTGTTTCTTTCTGTTTTTGTTTGTTTTTTTGGAGGAGGGAAGGCAAGGGTTATGTGAGATCCTATGATCTCTTATTCTTTCAAAACAAGAAATGTAATTCTCACTTTATACTCATCCAACCAAACATGTGCCAATCGTAATGAGTTATGTGTCATGGTGTCCTGTCCTTCAGGAGATCCATACGGCCGTCTCTTCCGGAAAATGTGTCCTACTCTAGAGCAAGGGATGATGAAGAGCTTGCCTCCACACATCCAGATCTAAATAAAAACAAAAAGATAAGTTAGCATGTTTTTACTAGATATATGCAATTAACATAGTAATTTCCTTATTTTTTACTCATTTTGTATTAAATCAACAGACGCTCAAACAAACCTTCTACAAAGCATATTCCCTGAAAAACAGTAAGCAGAAACTCCAAATAACATGACTGACAGTACACTTCACATTCTGCTCCTATAGTTTTATGCTTCCTGCATACTCTTGAATCCAGTGTTTCTGGAAAACATGGCAACTCAAAAAGACAAATGCAAGGGACCCCATTAACAGTCCTTAATAACATAAAGTGAACCAAGGAATACTTTTATAGTGTCCAGGTTATCAGGGCAAACAAAGTAATCCTTGAAAAAATGGAGAATGGAAATGAAAGCAGAGAAGAAAAAGAATCTGGAAATGCAGAAGGAAATCCTGGTCTATGTCAAGAAATTGGAACATGGAAAAACGTGACAGAGGAAAAAGGACTAAAGGCATTAAAGGTCAAAAGATATGAACAAAGTTCTCAAAACAACTGCAAACTACTAACCATATGAAAGGATGTTCCAAAACACATTAAGAAAAATGAAAAAATAACCTTGAGGTTTTAGCTCAGACCCAGAAAACTGGAAAAGATGATAGAAGACAGCAACAGTTAATGTTGCAGGGTGTGGAAAAATAGGCTCACTAATGCAATGTTTGTGGAACTGTGAAGTAGCACAACTATTATGGAAAGCAAGCTGTAATTATGCAAATAGGGAGACTAAATTATCCATACCCTCTCAGCCAGATTCCACTGACAGGCATATATCCCAAGTAACTCACTGACAACAAGAAAGCCTCTGTATACACCAAAATATTTATAGCAACACTTTTTTGTGGTACTCATTGTTCAGGGAACAGCTAAACAAACCATGGTACGTGAATGTGATGGAATATTACTATGCCTTAAAAAATGATGAATATGATGAACACCAAAGAAGCACAAAAAACTTAAATGAACTGATATGCAGTGAAGTAGACAGAACAAAGAAAACAACATTCACAAAAACCACAATAATGTAAACTGAAAAGAACCATAAAATAATAAAAAAGTGAATGTTCCAAAATTACAAAGAAGCATGGTGCCATAGAAGAAATGAGAAGATTCCTCCCACTACACAACTACACATACGTTATAGCTCTCTTAGAGAGGGAGAGATACAGGTAGACATTTAGGCAATGTACAAACAAAATATACAAAAATAATTTTTTTTAATAAAAGAGGACAGATCCATATATGAGGCTTTTCCCAAATAAGAGACACATAGTAAGAGGCTAACAAATGTTCTTTCATTCTTTCCACATCTATAAAATGGGGAAGATAATGCATAATGCTGCCTCAGCCAACCTGTTTTGAGACAATAACATTAATTATGGAATCCCTATAGCATCTTTCAAAGCCCAGTTCAGGGGCCACTTCCTGAAAGAGATTTCTTCTTAATGTCCCCAACCCCTACTTATTAGCACTGTCTCCCTCTTTATATTAATGTGTGTATTTATTTGCTTCTGTACATAATGTATTCCCCAAAGAGAATGCAAACTCCTTAAAGGCAGGGCCTACTTCATTTTTCTGTCTTTTTAAACTCAGCACCTAGCACAGAATTGCACATATTATGGTTATTATTAACAATAATAATAAATGTTTGTTGGATAGAACTGAATAATGAAACCCTACCATAACATCACTAAACCCCAATTATTGGTCCCTTCATATGGTTTAAAAAGCTGCACTATATAAAACTGCTCAGTTTTACCTTAAACTATGTATCTAAGGAACCAATTAACTACATTAAATTTGGAGTCTGATATTTGCACTATAGTTTCCTCCTCTGGGAGGCAGGTACAACAATCAGCACCACTTTTTAAAAGATGAGAAAACCAAGGCTCAGGGTGATTACAATGACTCACCTTTCAACCCAGAGCTAAAAAAGGAAGATTCCAAGTCAGGCCTGTCCCTACCCTGTGGCCTGCAGAGTTGCTCCCAGAATGTACTATAATTCTACACTTTTCTGCCTCCACATCTTGGAGCTCGGCCTTCTTCCCACCTGGAATTCCCCAGTCCATGTCTACACCTGCTGAAACCCTACCCTCGTGAAGACCTAGTGTTAGTGTCACTTCTCCTTGGAGCCCCTCTAGCGACAAGTAATTTCCCCCTCATCTGAACTCTTACAAGACTTTATTTGTAGTTTTCTTGTGTGCGTGTGTGTGTGAGTGTGTGTTTGTGTGTCTATCTTTGTGAACGTGTCTTATCTCTTAGTAACTCTAAACTCTTCACAGGCAGGACCTGTGCTTGATTCATCTTCACATCATTCATGTTTAGGAGGTAGTCAATAAATATTTGTGAGATAAGTGAACAAATGAATTACAAACTTCTATAAATGATGCCAAATAAAATTAATAAAAGATGGGGAAGAAAAAAAAAGCTTTATTAATGTTCACATTAAAGCTTTCTGAAATTATATTTGGTTTACTTTTCCAGTTTTTAAAAAATCAATCTTTGGTAAATTCAACTGACATACTAAATGCCTAAAGATGCTTTAGGTGTGATCATCAAAATACAGAACAATTGATATATATTAAATATAAAGAAAGATGGGAAGAAAAAGAGAAGGAGGGATGGATGGAGGGAAGGGGAAAAGGGGGGGAGGGAAGGAATAAAGGAATTAAGAACCTAACAATGATCCAGGCACTGTGCTAAGCACTCTACAAATAGGATCTCATTTGATGGCCCAGGCCATAGATGCTACTACTATTCCCATTTTACAGATGAAGAAATTGAGGCAAACAAAGGTTAGGGGACTTGCCCAGAGTCACACAGCTAGTGTTTGGGGCCCAAATTGAATTTAGGTCTTCCTAATTCCAGACTCAGCTCTCTATCTGCTGAACCACCTAGTGACCTCCTATGAGAAAGTATACAAAGCGCTGAAATTAGAAATAGTTGAAAATTAGATTATCTTCTTTATGCATGAGGTTAACAATTTAATACATATAAAATCTGAATTACCCTAAATGATATTTCTAAATTTTCACCTCCCCAGATATCCATGCCACTGTCATATTGTCCAAGTTCGTTGAAATAGTGTCTGTTCATAGCAAATAAGCCTCCCGCCATTGTTGGTGACCTAGAAGAAGAAAATAATCATCACTTTGATTCCATACAAATGGTTATTTTGGAAAACTTTTCTCTGCAAGTCAGTGTAATTTTGCAGCAACTGTCTATAATAAAACTAGAAAAATACCATAGAAATACCAGGTAGCATTGGCAGTTATTATCCAGCTACATGGTTATATTGCCCAGTAATCAGACACAACTGAATGTTCCAATTTTTTTATTATAAACATTTTAAAAGAAAGTTTTCTAAAATGGAAGGTGTTTATTTTCCTTTTTAAAAAGAATACAATAACCTTTCCTTGATAACTCAGATTTCCTTATTGGGTATTATCCTCGAATACTCTCATGCACTCAGGTCTATTAAGGCACGAAAGAGCTGGTTTCCTCCACCAGGGTGCATGGTTTTTAGGGCTTTTAAATGGCCCCAGACTGCAATGCTTTTAGGTCCTTTTGATTTTTATAGCTTTTCTCTTTCTTCCCCACTCCCTGTGAAGCTAACAAGTATCATTTCTTGCTGCGTCTATACTATGCCTGCTTCTAGGAACTTGTTTTCCCTTTTAATTTAGTATTTCTCATCTAGTATGGGTTGAGAAAGGAACTAAGATAGTCAGAATGAACTTTAAAATAGACAAACAGAGAGAGAGAGGGAAAGGGAAAGGGAGAGGGAGAGGAGGAGGAGGAGGAGGAGGAGGAAGAGGGAGGGGGAAGGAGGGAGAAACAGAGAGAATATATACATCAGGGCCTGAAGCAGTTTCTAGGGCTTTAGTGCATGGGCTTTGATTCATCTTCTGGCTATTCTGAGGACTTTTTTGCTTTACTTCATGCTTTTTCAACTGTGTAGAGAGTTAAAGCTGCAGGGTAAACTACCTTTGGATGTGTTCTGTACTATTACATAACTAAAATGACTTAATAGGTAAGTAAAGTTAAATTATATTAACACTGATCCACTAAACTACAAGGCATGAACAATTAGCAGGGCTTAGCAAAGGCATAAATTTTTTGTGGAATTAAAACAATTCAGGAATATTAGTCACTGATTAACATACCCATATGGACCAAAGTTAGAAGTCCAGATTCTGCAAGTCAGACATCTGTGAAGCTAAGTAAGTACAAATATCATCTAAAGTGTTTTAGAGTATAATCAAATGTGCTTCTGAATATATATACAAACACCTAAAAACCTGCAAAGTGTCTGTTGTGTGATGTTACTAAATCTCTCTAAAAATAAACACAAGAGATTTTAGAAACACAAAATAACCACCTGCCTACAATTTCTGCTAATATTTAAGGAAATAATCATAAAGCACTTTATTCTTTGCCTTACAACTACATATTGCAAGTGTTCCAATCACAAGATCAAACCTTACTTGATTGGTGCAATAGCGCCTTCTGGTCCTCCTAACTCAGAAAAGGGAACAAGATCCCATTTAAAATGTAGACCCCAGTTGAATCCTCCACGTACAATAGGAGATGAGCTATACATAAGTGTATCAGCACTGATAATATCAATCACAGGGCACACCACCGTCCTATGGTCTTCTTGAATTGGAACCAGCAAAGGTTGTAGCCACATCTTGTTTACCTCACAGTGACTATCTAGGAACACAAGAACTTCTCCTGGGAAGATAAAAATTATAATAATCTAATAGCTTTCATTCTTGTTAATATAATAATAAATTATTATTATTATGATAATCTAATAATCAATTCTGGTCCCAACCCAAGTTAAAATGAATGAAATGTTAAAATTTCATATTCTAAAATATAAATGCCACTCTTATTTACTGCTTAAAATATAATTAGGAATCATTAATTTACTACTTACTGTAAATTAGGAAGCACTATATAACTTGGGAACATCAGTCAAAAATACATTTTTAATGGTGCTGTTGGAGGAATTTAATAACCACTCAATTTTTTTTTTTTGTCTTTTTGAAGCAGAGAAAGCAAGGCAATTGGGGTTAAGTGACTTGCCCAAGGTCACATGGCTAGTAAGTGTTAAGTGCATGAGGCCAGATTTGAACTTAGGTCCTCCTGATTCCAGGGCCGGTGCTCTATTCACTATGTCACCCAGCCGCCCCCATAACCACTCAAACTTAAGTGACAAGACAAGAACTCAAAAGATGCCTTATCATCTCAGTTATCTGAGATGTCCTAGAATGAACTTATCTCAAATGTAGATAACTGGAAGTTAAACCTGTTTTTTGTACCAAAACTTTAAAATAACCAGTTTAACCAAAACTCTTTCTAAAATTTAACATATACCTTTTAGCCTTGAAAACATTAAAGTCTTAAACATATTTTAAACTTTTTCTTAATGATGTTGAGCAATCATTATGAACCCTATCCTACAGGATAACAGAACCTGTCACAAACTATCTACTTTTAAGAATTCCCCTAAAAACTTTGAAGATAATACATGCCTCTTCCACCAACACTACTGTGATTTTTTTTAGGATTTCTTTTCTGTCCTTCCCCATGACTAGTATTGCCCCCCAATGCAACAATCTATCATCACATATTCTTCCTCTAACCTCTTTCAATTTACTTTTTTATAAAAATGTTTTATTGCTGACCTTTTTCTATCACAACTCCTGCCTCCATCCCAATACTTACTCATCTTTGTAACAAAGAAAAATAACCAACAAAGTAACCACACTTGAAGGTATATGCAATGTTATGCTTCTGGGATGCCCCATTGCCTCTAACAAGAGAAAGGAAATATGTATTGTCCACTCTTCCAAAAACAAAATTGGTCAGCGCAATTAATATGAAATTCTGTTGCCATTAGTGCTATTTTCACTGACATCATTTGAGTCACTTTTAACATTTTCTCCCTCGGGTTCACTTTAATTCTGTTTTGTAACTGTGCTGGAGGGACTTAGTTTTTTAACTGTCACCAGCTGAGGACGATGCTGAAGCAAAACATATTAACAAAATATAAGTAATGGAATTCAGTAATATTTCAGCTTTGCACTTTTGTTCATTTAATATTGATGTGAGATTACCCAGAGAGAATAGCTATGTAAAAATTTCTGACTTCAACTCCCCAGCTTTATGTAGGCTAGAAAAGTTTCTGAATCATGCTTAGGTCGAGCAATATCTTTTATTACTCAGCTAAATCTTACCTCTTCTACCAGAAACAGGCCAGGCATTTGGGGACTCTAAATTACGATCTGTCATATACCCCTACAGTATCTCTCGGATATGTTAGTGGTCGCTTTCCAACAAAAAAGTGCACAGTATGTTATACCTGTAGCATGAGCTGCTCCGATCATTCTCCCTCGAATCAGTCCCTCTCGTTTTTCATTTCTTACCACTTGGATTTTTCCAGGAAGATATTTTTGGACATATTCATCTAGCTCTCCTTTCAAATCATCTGAAACAGCCAAATAATTACTTTTTCTTTATTACATTTCTAAAATATTTTTAATGTAGAGGCCTCATTTTAAAGACCATTTGGTCTTTTATTCTGTGTATTATTTACAAAAGTAAAAAATATGGATAAATCTTAAGGTACTAAGATATTTATTGATATTTGTTAATACTTTCACATAAGTGATTACAACATCCTTCACTGAAAAGTTAAGTAGAATGTTTTTTTTTTCATTTTGGAATTATCATTCACTGAAATGTATCAATATTTAATGAAATTTTAATTATTCAATTATTGAATTGAATATTATTTGCACTAGTTCACTGAGTGGACTAATATCTAACATAATTATGGAAAAATACTCTGTAATTCACTGTTTCTCCTGTAATTAAGAAGGCACTGGCCTGGATGAGATTTTTTAGTAAATTATATTAAAGCTAAAAAAAAGTTCTATTTGAAAATAATCACATAAGCTATATAGAGATTTATGTCATTAATTAAGAAAAGAAATTCTAAGCCTTAAGGTATCTTTATGAGATTGATTTATGACCTATCAAAAATAATTATTAATTATTAAATACCTACTATACGCCATGGTAGGCTCTGGAATATACAAAGATGAAAAGTAAAACAGTCAGCATCTTGGAGAAACATACAGACTAACCTAAAATTTAATATATACCTTTTGGCCTTGAAAACATTAAAGTCTTGAATGTGTGTGTGTGTGTGTGTGTGTGTGTGTACACACACACACACACACACAGATATACATAAAAGCACAAAGCTAACACAAGGTGATGGGGGAGGCTAGTGGAATCAGAAAGGCTTGATATACAAAATGACACATGCTGAGCCTTGAAGGAAACTAGGTATTCTGAGAGATGGAGGTGAGGAGGGACGTTACAGGTATGAGGGACACTTGGGGCAAAGGCATATGCCATGTGTGAGGCATAGTAAGGAGACTACTTGGCTGGATCATGTGGGCCTGAAGGAAATTAATGTGTAATAACCTCCAGCTACTCTGGCCCACTTGTTCCTCACATACAAAATTCTATCTCCCAACCTCATGCCTTTTAGCTAGTTGTCTGCCATGCCTGGCAAACTCTCTCCTCACCCCAACCCCTGTCTCTTCCATGGCTTTCAGCCAGACTCAGCCAAAACCTTGGGCAGGAGGCCTTTTCACGTTCCACATCCCCTTTCCCTCTCTACCAAAGCCTCTCCTCTCAGAGATAACCTTCCATGACATATATATGTGTGTCTACATGTATGTGTAAAAATTGTATAAATACACACACACACACACAGCCCTGCATATATCTTATAGGTACATCATTATCCGCACACTGTCTCTTCCATACCAACACGAGCTCCTAGAGAGCTCTGAGACACTATGTTTTTGCCTCTCTTTGTATTTCCAATGCTTATCACATCACCTGGTCCATAAAAGGTATTTTAATAAATGCTTGTTCACTTGCTTGACTTAATGAGCCTGCAAAGGAAGACTGGGACCAGGTTGTAAAGGGATTAAAATGACAAACAGAGGACTTTACATTTTATTCTAGATGTAACAGAGTAGATAGTAAAATACTGTAGTTTACTGAACAGAAAATTGGCATGATTACACTGAACGCTTTGGGAAATGTACTGTTTAACTGATTGGGAAGGGACAGTTGGAGGCAAAAAAGGGGGGTGACAATAATTCAGGTGAAAGGTGATGAGAGGCCAAACTAGGGAAGTCTAAGTGGAGAAAATTGGATGATGAAAGAAATTTTGTGGAGCTAAAAATTAAAAAAACAATATGCTAAGTGGATATGTGAAGTTGTATGAAAGTAAGGAATTAAGAATGACATTGAAGTCACCAACCTGGGTAACTGAAAGGATGACAATGCCCTCCATAGAAACATGGAAGTTCAGAAAAGGGTGAGGTTTGAGAAAAATGAATTCAGCTTTATACATAAGGTATTTGAAATGTCTACAGTACATCAAGTTCAAAATGCCTAGTAGGCAACTGGAGCTCAAGTTACTAGCATTAAAATGAAAAATAAAACAATCAACAAGCATTTATTAAGTACCTACTAAGTGTGCTGCCCCAGTTTTCCCAAATTATCAACATTTAACTGGAAAGTCAGGCAATTAATCAACATTCAACAAATCATTAATAATCGAAATCAATTATTAAGCTACTATGTGCCACTCTCTGGGGATACAGTCCCTGCACTCAGGAAACTTACATTCTAATAGAGGAGATACCACGTGTATATATCAGGATGCATATGTGTATATACACATGTGTGTGGGGAGAGAGAGCATCTCAGGGACAGGGGACAACAGTACAAAGGCAGGGAGACAGGAGAAGGGCACATTATGACTGAGGAGTTCCTAGAGTGAAGCAATGTGTAACATGACTGGAAAGGTAGAGGGAGGCCAGGTTGTAAAGAATTTTATATGGAGAACAGAAGAGTTTATATTTGATCCATGAGGCAACAGAGTGTCTCTGGAGTTTATTCCAAATCATTTCACATTTCACGTGTGGAGGGAATTAGGTCATATTCTCACCATTCCTTCAACAAATATAAGTAACCACCTAAGGTGATGTGGGGATATATTAGCTAAGTTCCTCTCCTCCAGAAGCTGACAATCTCTAAGAAATAAGTTCCAATTTCTCCATTCTGCCTCCACTACCACATATAATGTGCATTTATCTTCCTTGAGCTTTGGCTTCCCACTTACCTAATTGGCACCCAGAGCAACCACCCCCTCCTCCAGATCTCAGTCATGCTCCATCTAGGCAGCCCACTAGTTGTTAGCAAAAGCAGTAAGAAGCCCCACACATTTCTCTTATCTCCAACCCTACAGAAGAGAGACTTCAATTACCTGACAGTTTTTCTTTTCAATTTTGTCCCAAGCTATGTATATATCCTTAAGCATGGATAATCTGTCTGATTTTCAGGGTCTTTTTAAAGTGCAGAGATGAGTTTGCTAAGCAGAGGTAATAAGAACTAAGAAAAAGCCCAGCTTTTTCCATTTCTCTTCACTCTATACGTTTCTATGATTTTTGACTAGTTAGGGTTGCTCTCTTGTAGGTATCTTCCATTACAGCTTTTCCATAACCAATCACAGTTTTCTAAACAAGGCATTTCTCAAATTGCAAACACTTGATTTATGAGTAAACCATATTACAAAGGGCAGGCTGCATGTTCCATAATCCTAACACCACCTGTCCTAAGACAGTCCTAATCTAATTGCTTGGAAGAGTAGCCAAGCTGTCCTGGGCTAATGATGTCAACTGGTAAAAACTCTGAGGAATACCTGACTTTAAATTTTTTTTTCTCCTTTCTTCACCGTCTTAGAAACTAGGCGCAATGTCCACTTAAGAACCTTTCCCCACTTTCATAGCTCATAGCGCAATTAATTCCACTTTAAAGCATCTTTTTCTTAAAAATGTGTGTGTGAAACCCCTATCCTTCTAAACCCCAGCACTATCCTTCTTCCCTTCTCTCTCTCTCTTTTTTTAAAGCAATTGGGGTTAAGTAACTTGCCCAAGGTTACACGGCCAGTTATTTTGTGTGGGTATTAAGTATCTGAGGCCTGAACTGATCCCGGGTCCTCCCGACTCCTGGGACGGCGCTCTTACTCAACTGTGCCACCTAGCCACCCCAAAGCTGCATCTCAAAGAGCTTTTGTTTTTTGCTTTTTGGAGGGCAATTGGGGTTAAGTGACTTGCCCAAGGTCACATGGCTAGTTTTTGTGTTAAGTGTCTGAGTCCAGATTTGAACTCAGGTCCTCCTGACTCCAGGGTTGGTGCTCTATTTACTGCGCCACTTAGCTGCCCCTCTTCCCTTCTCTCTTGTCCAGTAACCTAAGGAAAATTTCTCCCCCATTCTTCCATCTCTGAACCCCAAATCAACCTTAATAATGATTTTTTTAAAAAGTGAAATAACAAATGAAGGAAAAGGAAAGTCATAAGTTTTCAAATAAGTTGGACATGATTAATAGTACCATCATCATACCCTTGAAACTGCATTCCCTTTAGAATATCCACAAAAATTTCTATCTACCTGTATTTTAAAATTAGAAGACATTTAAGACCTTAGAAATCACAGACTAATACCCTCGTTATAATATTCTTAAATCTATTTTTCTCAAGTAACATGACTGCAATTAAAGAGAAAGTACTTTTCACTTCATGGTATTAATATGTTTTATTTAATTATTTCTACTGTTTTCATGGCAACTGCATGGTATTCAGCAATATTATGGGTTAAAATAAACTTCTATGGGCTAGTCAAGAAACTAACCAAAATTTACAACACTGTATCATGGTAAAATGAGTTAAAAATTGCAAACAAGTAACTCAGAAATGACCTTTTGAAACAAAAACCATTTGTAAGCTGAAAACTGCCTATAGCAATATACAATTGCAGCAACAAATTTCAAACACTGAACTTGGATAACAGAATTTGTCCACAGGCTAAACTACTCCAATTCCTTATTAAAACTGATATATTCAAAGTTTAGAATATTTAACTATAGCTAACCCTACTGGAATTTTATGCATAGCAATAGTTTTTACTTTCCATTTTGAATGTTCAGTTATGTGCATGACCGTCTCTGTTGTTGAAAGAAAACAGAAAATTCCTGGTATTATCAGTACTGCCATCCTAGATTAACAACATCTAGTCCTAGAGTTGTATAGTTGCACTCACCAAATTCACTATTATCATCTACCAAGATAATTTCATGAAGGAGATGGGCTGGTGTTCGATCTATGACACTATGTACTGTCCGAAGCAAGGCAGAAAAGGCTTCGTTGTAGAAACAAATCACAATACTGGCAGCTGGAAGGTCAGTTGGATATGACTTTTCTTTACATCTGTGGACATAATTGTCAGAAAGCTGTGAATTTTAAAAGCCTGATATGTTTCAAGATATTTTTCATCAACCATTTCATGATCTCCTTCTAACATTCTCCTCTTCCTTGCTCGTTTCCACTCATTCTTAGAAGCACACAGGGAAACAGGGGTAAACAGCCTACACATCTAGGTGGCATTCCTATATATATATATATTTTTTTTTTCCCTCCTTGACCTGTTCTCTGTCTTATTCTGAAAACTTTAGTCGAAATGTATCGAGAGTACATTAAAAATTACATTAAAAAGAAGAAGGCAGAAAATTGACATGAGCAAAACTACAGTGGCATTGTTATGGAACAAATAGCCAGCATACTTCTTCTGGTGAAATGACAGAAGTTTCAAAAGGAATATAAATGAGAAAAATCTAATTTAAAAAATTCACTTTTAGCAGATGGTCAACTTCATGTCCAACAGTTCTAAAAAATAAAATAAAAATGGAACTAATAAAAATTCTAAAATGAATCATTAAAGCCAATTTAACTCAAAATCTTAAAAGTGTTGACTGAATAGATCATTGCGATCAATATCACAGAAAGGGGGAGGGGAAGGGAAAAGCAACAAAGTACAATATGAATGGATGTTGCTCTCAAGGAGCTTTCCACATGATGGAGGAAGAGGGTAAATATTTACAAACATGCATGAACAAAGGAAAATGTGATAAATTGAAAGAAAAAAAGAAAAGAGTTATGAGGGATCTGGGGAGCAAATGATAAATTTTAGCATGAGAGGAGGTAGGGAAGACTACATGGAAGAAATGGCACCACAGCTTGGTCTTAAAAGAAGAGAGAGACTTCAAAAGCAGATGGTAGAGAAAAGACAGGGAAGAGCCCTTTCCTGGTGTCATGGAGACAGAGACTAAGTAATGGCACAAAGATGAGAGAGAGGAGGGTAAGAATAGGAAACACAGAAATTCAAGGTGGGTAGAATATGGAGCCCATGTAGGGAAGTATATGATAGGGTTGGAAAGCTAGGTCAAAGTCAAATGATACAGGGTCTTGAAACCTAGAATCAGTATTATAAAATGTATTCAGTAAGCAATAAGTAATGTCCTCTGAAGGTTTTTAAGTAGAATTATATGATCTTCTTAAAAGAAGACCAATATGTTTATGTGGCATTTGAAGGCATATTAAAATTCCTTCATCTTCTAAAGACACCAATATGGAATTTGTAATAACCTGGACCTATATTAGGTTTAAAATTGGCCTGATCTATTAACCTTTCATCAAAGATAACATAAATTGTGGAATCAGGATTTTATAGGAAATTGGAAACATACATTTTTCCTTTAAAAGGGAGTCAACTGAGATAATGTTTTGCAAACCTAAAAGGATGATATAAATATATTATAACTCATAATAATCACAAATTATTCTTAATTAATTATTAAAGCAGGTCATTTTAGGCCGAAAAAAGGCAACAACATTTCATTGGCATTATCTAAGTTGTTTTATGTTGTTTTAGATAGAGCAAAGACCATTCTTATGCACCACCATTTCAATGGAAATCAGAATCTAAAGGAATGAAGAGAGGTAACAAATTTAGTACTTATTCCAATGCCAAATTTCCTATTTCCTCACCGGTGAAATAAGGGTGCTCTATGAGATTGTCAAGAAGGCCCTTCCAAGCTCTAGCGTCTATGTTCCTATGAATATTAATATTAATGGTAACAATAACAACACTGAAATGGTGCTTTGAAATTTGGAAAATTTTACATACATTTACATAAGTTTTAGTCTCAAACAAGCCTGTAGAGCAGGTACTATGGGTAATATTATTGTTTAGGAAACTGAGGCTCAGGGTGGTAAAAGTGAATATAATCACTAGTAACTTCAAATCTGCATCTGTCCCAGCAATAAAGAAATTCTACATATTTCTATAACTTTTAGAAGTCAAAATAAGTTTTAACATCAAGTTGCCATTATTTACTAGTTAGGTTTTCTGACTGTCAAAGTTTTCAAAGGGGGGCGGCTAGGTGGTGCAGTGAATAGAGCACTAGCTCTGGAGTCAGGAGGACCTGAGTTCAAATGTGGCCTCATACACTTAACACTTACTAGCCATGTAACCTTGGGCAAGTCACTTAACCCCAAATGCCCTACCTTCCCCCCTCCAAAAAACAAAAAAAAAAAAGTTTTCAAAGGAATATTCACCCTCTCACTCCTTAGTCTAAACAGGCAGCTAATAATTTGCTTAGGTTTATCATCTTGGATATCTCTTTTTCATACCAAAATTTTACCTTTCCTCATCTTATAAACAGACAGGAATTCCCTCATCTGCCTTATGCTTTTTCATCCCTATGACATTGCTGATTCTGCTTTTTATTTTTGGTTTAACTTTCTAAATTATAAACTTGATTAACAACAAAAAACAAACTTTCAAATAAAGAAAAAGGAATTTTAAAATAACTTACATGAAGTCATAAAATATCTATTATTAGAGAAGTTTTAAAATTTTTAAATGTTGTTGTTATGACTTTTTGGGTCATGCTAAGTTAAACACCTACAAGTTTCTTCCCAGTCCCTGCAATATTTTCATGCATAAATTGTCTATCTTTGTGGAATGGGGTGGGGGGAACAGTTTTCTACATTTCTCTCTTGGTTTGTTTAAATAGATTGATCTCAACTCATTCCCAGGAAAATGTAAATTCCTTTAGGACAGTAACTTTTCCATTTTCCTTTTTATATCTATAGTACCTAGCACATAGCAGGCACATGAGAGATGCATGAATTGAAAAATATGTTTCTTTATATAAAGATCCTATGCTTAAGACACATCTGTCAATAAGTAAGAATTAATTTCATTTTTTTTTGCCTTTTTTTGGAGGGCAATTGGGGTTAAGTAACTTGCAAAAGGTTACATGGCTAGTTTTTTTGTGTGGGTGTTAAGTGTCTGAAGCCAGAACCGAACTCCGGTCCTACTGACTTCTGCGGCCGGCGCTTTACTCACTGCGCCACCTAGCTGCCCCTGAATTTCATTTTTCTGTATCACACATTTATGATTTGTGTATATTACCACCTTAGAACACAAGCTGTTAGACGGCAAGAATAATATTGTGAATATGCTCTAAAAGTATTCATACTTCATGAACTTTCAAAATGATTGAAGACTAAGTTACTTTAGTAAGTGAACCTTATTAAACTGTGGTTGAGCTCATATCTGAGTGGAGAGAAAGAAAATAATAGCTCACGTTTCTAGAGTACTTCATGTTTCCACAATACTTTCCACATGAGAAGACTAAGATTCAAGGAGAACATGAAGTATTAGCCCCTTATTAAAATCATGAAAATGAGTCTCAGAGAGGTTAAGGAACTTGCTTATGATTTCAAAGGTATTCAAAGGTAAGGCCAGGCCTCAACTCTAGGTGTTCTGACTCCCAAGTCCTTCATTCTCTCTACTCTATAAGCCATCCCACATCTCATAGTGAGCAAAGAACAAATAAGGACCTATTTTTGTGTGTTTTATAACATACATCAGAATATTATGATGACATGAAGAACAAATTGAAAAAATTATTGCTTGTTATACAAATAACTTCCACTTTAATTATTTGCTTCTCGTTCATCAACATTTACTCTAAGTTTAATTTAACTGGTTTTCTGCCATTCCTCCCTACATTTCTTGGATGGCACAAAAAAAGCCCTTTTATTTCATAATTTATTCAGTAGCTAAACATTCAACTTGAGGAATGAATCCTCCCTTAAAGTCATACTGTGTCCTGAGAGTTCATTAGTTTTACTTATGACCTGGAAAAACTGTTTATTCACCTATATTTTTTACCTTTCATCTATTTGCCACCTAATTTGATATTTCTTTTTTTTTTTTTTGCTTTTTGGAGGGCAATTGGGGTTAAGTGACTTGCCCAAGGTCACATGGCTAGTTTGTGTGTGTGTGTTAAGTGTCTGAGGCCGGATCCAAAACCAGGTCCTCCTGACTCCAGGGCTGGTGCTCTATTCACTGTGCCACCAAGCCACCCCCATAGAACTGTCATTTTTTTTTTTTTTGGTTTTTGGAGGGCAATGGAGGTTAAGTGACTTGCCCAAAGTCACACAGCTAGTAAGTGTGCCAAGTGTCTGAGGCTGGATTTGAACTCAGGTCCTCCAGGGCCATGCTCTATTCACTGTGCCATGTAGCTGCCTTGATTTGATATTTCAAAATAAATCCAGTAAGCTCTGAATCATGATATTACAAACTCAGATCATCTGGCTTCAATTATTATAGTTGTAGAAATCTGTCTTAGGCAGCACCAAATATACTATAATAGTTGAAAAAACTGTCACATTTTAATATTATTTTCATGATCTCTTAAAATGGACCCTTAAAGAACAATATTAAATTGTAGTAACAGAAATCATTATGACAAACATACTCTGCGTTCCTTGTATCTGGCACATCTCTATGGTAGCCCAAGCGGTTACTGATAAGTAAATTAAAGGCATGCTTCTGATAGCCCAAGTCTCTCAATTCCTGATCTCTTTCATTAAAAATCATACCTGTAAGAGAAAGAAGTTAAAGTCAGTATATCATGTCTAGAAAGGATTACTTTTTCTACTGTAACAGACCAAAATTAATAACAGGAAAATTAATTCATTCCATTATAACTAAGTATCAGTCATGTTCCTTAGATCTAAGTTACTCCAGTTACAAAAAGATGGATTAAGGTTAGAAGTGAAATCCTATTCACAAAGTTATTCAACAACATATAAATACAACCAACTACTTGTTCACCGGACATATTCTAAAATCATTTGATCATACCTGGAAGACATACCTTCTGATTACCAAGGTAAACCATTTTTCCTAATATACAAAATCAGAGACAAGGAAAGCAATAGGGATTGTGCCTATTTTCATTAATATGTGGAGAGCTCCCAGGAGAGGAAGTTTCCTCTACTAACACAGTTTAGCAACTTCTCTGCATTGTACAGGCTTAGAGAGGGCCTAGAGCAACAAGAGCTGTTCACAGCCACACAGCAAGCATATGTTAAAAGGGAGGACTTGAATCCAGGTCTCCCTGCCTCCAAGGGCAACTCTATCCACAACAGCACAACCTTGCATGTGAAACGATATATAAAATATTTACTACAATTACTTAGCTATAAGATCATAGAGCTTCAAGGGACATAAAGAGTTCATTGGTTAAAACTTCAACCTAATGTTCAAGCCACTCTCAAGAACCTGTTGAAGGTGTGACTTTCAATCTCCTTGGAAAAGGAGACTCCCTAAATTTCAACCTTATACAATTAAGAAGCTTTTTCATATACCTGATAAAATGTTTTGTAATTTAAAGAGGTGCATACTCTTTTTGGATAGGTGGCCAGAGTTAAGGACAAGTATAAACTGAGACAGAGAAAAATAAGCAGAAATAGGCTAACAGTTTGTAATATGACCACAATAACAAGGAAAGCAACGTGAAAAACTAGAATGCTAACCAATGTAGTGACAAATCCTTACTTCAGAAAGCTGATAGTGAAGTATGACTCTAGCCTTTTGTCATGGTAAGGGAATTTGAAGATCTTCCTACCGCCTCACTTGGAGTCCAACAGGAGAAGCTTGCTTAGGGGAGGCTTGTTTTACAGGAAGGCACACCTTTTGTTACTTTGTAATTAGGCAGTGGGTCATGAAAGTTGTGTTATCTTCTGACCCTAGAGAAGGCTATATATATATATATATACACACACACACACACATATATACATATACCGTGTTTCCCCGATAATAAGACCTATCCTGAAAATAAGCCCTCCCCTTACTGTGTAAGATTCCTCTAAAATAAGCCTTCCCCCGAAAATAAGCCCTATTGAGATTGCTACTGTAGTGAAGGTGATCCCCTGTGCTACACGCTACATTATGGTACCCTCTGTATGCACTGCCCCCCCCCCGTGAAACGCACACCGCGCTCCGAGCTGCATCCAATCAGAGCTGCAGCAGTGAGCGCGCCATCCTGTTCTTCCCCAGTGATTTGCTTATTGAATAAAGGTACTTTTTTTTTGTTCACGTTTACCTGTTTATTAAAATTGCTGTCAATGTTCATTAAAATAAGCCCTCCCCTGAAAATAAGCCCTCTGGTGTTTTTCTGTCCAAAAAAATTAATAAGACAGTGTCTTATTATCGGGGAAACACGGTAGCTGCCCCAACCTAACATTATTTCAACTCTTGTTGCTGAAAAATCTTTCTAAAATGTATTAACACACTTCCCTGCCAATTTACTAAACTTAATTTAATCTTTCTTTGAAGATTTAAGATTTTCCAAAATGTTTCATTGTTCCTAAGTCTAATTCTCATTCTACAATACTGGAGGAGCAAGATGCAGAAAATATGAGATTGTACTGAATTTCTGTATAAATCTAAGGACATGTTATTTTTAAAAATAAACCTCTGATATCAGCTTGTTTTCTTAACATGATACTCTGATAAAATTAATATGCAAGAAGAACATGATAATTAAAGACTTTAATCAGCTGAATTCCAGTTAAAATTTTATTGTAATTCTGGGTCCTTTTCCTAACCTTTCTCACAACTCTTATCTTCTGATTCTTTAATGATTATGGTACTATTCCATAACTTGTCCCCAACTGTCCTAATCACAGGAATATTCTTTGCACTTCAATCTAGTCAGAGAAAGTTTTATTCTTCTATGTCATAACAAAAAGTCACACCAATAAAGTTTCTGAGAAATTACTAACTTCTGTCAGTTCACAGACTCCAGCTGAAATGACAAATCTGGAAACATCAACAAATCTCTACCACCATCCTTCATCTGCGCCTTTTAATTATTTTAAAGAAATAATCCTTTCCCCTTAACAGATGGCACTTGTTTTCAATTACACCATTATCTCCCTCCCACCAATTCTGTACTTTAATATATTTATCATTATTCTTCCTTGGATTCTTTCAAGGCCAAATACAAAATTTATCCTAAAATATTAAATCCAATTCTAATTAAGGCGCTACCATCTGTTTACTTTTTATTTCTGACTTTGATGATTCTTTTCTCTTTAGTTTTAAAATATAAGAAAGGTTTCCACTATTACTCCCCAGACACGTTCCTGGAGAGTTTGGGGAAATGATTAAGACTAAAATATGTGATTTAACCAGAATGGGGAATTCCCTCCTACTGAGTTGCCTGAGGCACACATTCATTAAGTGTCAAAAAACTATGAATACAGGTATTACCAAAAGACCAGCTCTCAATCCATACCTCAACTCTCTGTTGAGTTACTAGATAAATCTTGTCTAAAATAAGGAACAAAAAACTGACTTGAAAGTAAAGTGCACGGATTCTACTCTCTGTCTCTCTGTCTTTGTCTCTGTAGGTTGGTCTGTGTGTGTCTATACACAAATGACTTCATTTCTCTGAGTCTGAGTTTCTTCATCCATAAAATGGGAATAATAAAATTTATACGACCTCCTTGACAGGGCTGCTGTGAGTCAAGTGCTTTTTAATGCAATTCCACAAATTCCTTTATAACAACTCACAAAATTCATCCTGTATATGTTAAACGCAGATCTTAAATAGAGATCTTTACAATGTCCAGGCTGGCTTTTATCCAACATGTCATGCTGCCTCTCAGTTTAATTAAAGGAAAACATTTCATATAGACATAAACATATGAACAATATTTTTTTATTTTCTGCTCTTGGCCCACTTTCCTTCTTCTAATGTTAGAGAAAGTTATTAATTCACTTCTCAACCCCAGTTTTCTTTCCTCCTGATTAAATAATTTCAGTTCCTTTCATTTTACCTCAAAGTTTCTTTTTTAATTTTTAGTCTTCTTCTCCAGACTGCGATGACTTCTTCCACACATCTTATAAAATACATCTGCCAGAACAGGACTCAGTACACTTAATAAATGTTTCTTAAATTTGTTAATCTCTATGTAAATCACAGTCACAGTCACACCACTGACAAAAAAGTATTCTTTAAGATAAGTTCCTATTTTTGATTGGTATGACCAGTGAAATCTTTTAATTCTAGTCTCAAAACATACATCAGCTGAAACTGACATTTAATTCGTATTTCCTTAAAGACCTGTAGTGTTAAGATGGGCAAAACAGTTTCATATTCTACCAAGCAAGGCTCCAAATTGGTGACCAGCAGGATCCTAATCTCGCCATGAAGATTTTGTCACTGACTCAAAAAATCCATCAGAAATTTCACAATGCAATCATAAAGTACTGAATTTGGGGTAAGAGAGAAGTCCTAGGTTTAATCCATATTCTGTCACTTATTGTAACCTTGAACAAGTCATCTCACTTCTCTGGGCCCCTTGTGAAAAGAGAGGGTGGATCAGGTGACCTCTAAGGTCCCTTCTAGTTCAAAACCTGAGATCCTATAATCCTAGAATGTAAGCAATGAAATTCATATTTATCCTGAGAAAAAAACACCTCTAAGCAACATCAAGTTGAAAATGAACCCAACTTACCCATTTCAGGAGAGAGATCCACGTTGTCTTTGCCTGCATCTTCAACATGATTTTCTAAAATGAATCCAATCTTGTTGACTTTTGACTGTGGCTCTAACAGTCGACTCGGGCCACGAGTAAAACGAGGATAAAATTTCTTGGGGAATGGCCCATGGGGCTTAGACCCCTTGATGGGCACATTCTTAAAAGGCTGAGTCACTTCACTGAAGTTGAAATAAACAAAGAGCAAAACTGTCCAGGTCATAGATGTGAAAAGGCACCCATAGCAGAAATAGCGGAGTGTGACACTTCCCATTGTAGATCTAGCATTGCTGAAGGTCCATGTTCAACATTCTGAGAAAAGAAGGAAAGAAGTGAACTCATGTTAGACACTTCATTGCACTTGTAAATCATTTACTAAATTCACATTTAGTGCTTAAAAAAAAAACAGAGCCCTTTGGAAATAAGACTAGCTTTCAAATATATAATACATAATACAAAATACACAACCAAAATCTTCAATTCACCAAGTAGCATGCATTCTTAAGACTGTTTAGTCAGCACAACAATGCACACCTAATAAATTAAAAGCTATAAGGTGATCTCTAGATAGCTTCAAATGAAAAAAAAAAGTTTAAACAAAAATTACAGATAAATGTGCTGGTGCTTAATCAAGGTCAATGAAATTACTAAGCTATTCATTGGCCCATATAAGGAAGTACAGCTCCTCATTTATGCTGGGTTTATAGTTCGAAATTTTTTTCTGTATCCCACCTTTTACAAATAGGAAATACAAACAATATAATAATAATTTATGGCACCAGCACATCTAGTGATCGAACATGTCTTCAAGCTCCAAAATCCTGTGATTCTAGTTTTTTTTTTTATACTTGTGGATCTTGATAATAACAACAGCTAAAATTTATACAGATTCGAGGTTTGCAAGACATTTTATGAGGAATATCTCAATTGAACATGTTACCTCAAACTATTCTAGTTTGGCAGTAAACGGTCCCTACTAAAATATTCTATGTCTGCCACTAAAAACAGAAGTAGCAGCTTGGTGTATTTGCAATGGGTCCTGCACTGAGAATTAAGAGAACTCGTTTATAGTTCTGGCTATGTTACTAATTATCTGTGTGTCCTTGTACAAGTCAATCCTTAAGCCTCAACTTCATCTGAAAATGAAGGGGTTGAATCACAGTAAGTTTCCTTTCAGCTCAATCAACCTAAAATTCAGTAAACATGAATGAAAAGTCCTAGTTTCTAATCAATTTGTAAAATAACTTTGCCCCTGGTCTTATAACATTATCTAAAACCTTTTGTACTATCTTAAACTTTTTTTTTTTTTTTGCTTTTAGGAGGGCAGTTGGGGTTAAGTGACTTGCCCAAGGTCACACAGATAGTAAGTGTTAAGTGTCTGAGGCTGGATTTGAACTCAGGTCCTTCTGACTTACGGGCTGGTGCTCTATTCACTGCACCACCTAGCTGTCCCCTATCTTAAATTTTTAACTGAGTCCATTTGCATATCATTAGGAAAATGGTAACATAAGAAGCATTTCCTACCTTTTCTATATAGGTTGCCCAATAAAACAAGCCAAGATGCAGGCAGTCAGTGTTGAATAACTTATTAGCTAGGACTCCTTTATCCCCCCTAACCAACATCACTGTATCTAGTCTTCTCCAAGACGGCTATAAAAATTCCTGCAAATTCTCTTTTAGTTTAATCTTAAAATTGTATTTAAAATATACATCAGCTGAATAAATATAGGGTCAGACACTGAGATAAATCAGTGACACACGAAAATACACCCTGCCCCCAAAGGTACCTTTTAGTTCACAGTTTCTAAGGAATTTATTTTAAACCAATGATAAGATCTTTACAATAACATCAGGATTCAATAAGTCAGCACTGTTAAGCCTCAGTTTGAAAAATATGTAACTCTTCTGTATTAGTTTTACAATACAAACCCATGGAGAAGCAAAAATTAAATGCCAATCTCTGACTCTTGTCTGCCAGTATAAAGTGATCAAGTATCACTTGCCTTTGCCAATTGAAAGGAGCTTTAAAGGTGAAACTGGAGGCACCACTTGAAATTACTACAATGAAGTCATAAAATCAAGCATCAATGAAGGAAATGACATGTCAATATCAGCACTTTTAAATTAAAATGTGATCATGCCAGGAAAAATATCAACAGTATAAAATTAAACAGATATTTTCAAGGCAGAAAAATGGAGCTATTGAGGCTAAATAAAAAGAACCAGAGCTACAAGATTTGAAAGGAGCTGAGGTACTGATGTTACCTCACTGAAAACAAACTATTTAACTAAAACTGACACTTTACTTTGCTAAAAGCATGACTAGGAAAGAGTTCAAGACACCAGAGATTTTTCAAAATGCTACAATAACTTAAGATAAATTCTACTAAAAAGAGAAATGAGGTAAAAATCTAACATATAATTTTAAACAGCAATTTATAACTCCTACCATACTGTTTGAACAGAAGAGGTTTTGGTTTTGTTTTGAGAGTTGGGGTTTGGTTTTTTTTCTTTGGTGAAATTATCAACATTACATGGCAGATGTTTGCCACTGTAAAACACAAAGCTACCTCTGATACATGCATCTTAAGCCTTTATATATGTACCTTTTAGAAATTTGTTCTTATATTGGCTTACAGTAACTATTCTCCTTTGGGGAAGAAAATACTCTGCTCCCACATAAACCATTAATTCAATGCAGTTTTTGCAAATACTATCATGTTAATCTTAACATACCATTGTGAAATTAGAGAGCAAACACACAAAAAAGAGAGTGATAGACTAGGCATCAAGTAAAGTGAATTATCTCAATTTGTCATTGACCTTGAGTAAGAGAAAACCCATGATTCAATTTCAATATCTGTAAAGTGTTATTTTGTAATTATATATTTGTAATATATTTATAAATTTTATATATAAAAATACACATTTTTATATATAAAATGTATAAAGTAATATTCTTCACCCTGACACTGAAAACTTAATTATCTGGAATACAAGAATAGAGAATACATGCTGGAATTATGTTCCTAAAAAGTTATACATAAATCAAATCACTTTCCCAATGATTTATGTGAGAATTTCAAAGATGTCTTTTCTTTGTTTCCCAGCATAATCTGGATGTAATTTTCTATGAACAATTAAAAATATATATATTTTCAAACGTAAAAGTGTTTACATAATGCAAATATTTATCCTCACTTGTTTGATAAATTCATACCTTCATGCTATATTTCATTAAAATGGGGCTATAGTGTGGTATAGTTGACAAAGTATCAGGTGTAGGGTCAGAGGCTATGAATTCAAATCCTAACTGCAAGGTTGTGGGCAAATCACTTTCGCATTTTACTTTGGCTTCTTCTGTAAAATGAGGGAGGGTAAAATGAATGATCTCTCAGTTCCCTTATAGCTCTATGATAGTATGGCCCTATGAAATATAAATTCATTATAATGAACCTTAAGTATTTATGGAATAACAACAGGGCCTGAGGCAGCTTTTTCAAAGAGAGGTAAGGAAGTATAGTAATATAATACAGGTCGTTTCCAACAGTGCCTGAAACAACAAAAAGTATAAATGCTTATTGATTGATTACAGCAAAGCAGAAAAGTAAATGTTCAAGCCTAGGACTAGTGTTAATGAAATGGCTATGAGAAGGCTTATTTCTCTAAATCTTCAGAGAGTACAAAAAGACTGGGAGAGTTTCTGCAGGAGGAAGTTATTTTTGCTGTATCTTCTTGGTGCCACTGTGCTTAGTACTTTTGACCATGGCATAAATCCACTTATTTTCATTACCTCTACCCCAAACCCAGTGATTCTGTAGCCTCTTATAAGTTCTAAAGCTCAGTAACTTCTAGCTTGCTCCAACAGTCTTCTCAACTGGCTAGTGTCTTTGTTCTAAAGTAAGTCAAGGAAGCTTGGTGTTGTGTGGCCACAAGGAGCAATGGCTTGGGTTTAAATCTTGGCCCTGCCGTTTACTACTTGTATGATCTTGGGACTTCATTAAACATCTCTGGAACTCAGTTTCTTCATCTGAAAAATGACAGGCTTGAACTGACTCCTAAAGCCCCTTTTTAACTCTCAATCCTACAACCCTATGTTTCTTGGTAACTTGGAAAACCTCATACAAAAATTTTCAAACTGGCATGCACTTGCACTCAAAAGACTTTTCACTAAGATTTCTCTTTGATTCAATAAAGTAAAATCCAATTTTAATTTGCTCTTTCAATTAATAGTTGATTCATAAATACATAATTACAGCTACTATTAGTACTGTTATTCCACAATCATTATCATTGATAAATCAATCACTAAGCTCAAAGGGACCCTAAACCTAAACCAAAAGCTATTCTCTCTCTATATTAAGATTCTGCTTCTAGAAAAAGGTAAAACAGATTCTTTTTTACTCTCATATCTAAATTAGAAGCAGTGTCTTTATCACTAAGTTTACCACGTGTTGGAATCTACTGCGCCTGAGTGTTGAAGCTGCTCCAGTATACCAACACAAAAATTTGGGAACAAACATTCCACACCCACTACCATGGACTAAGAGGAGGGGAAAAAAACCCAATGGTTCAAACAGCCTGGGTACCACTGATCCTGTAAACTGTTATCACACATTCTGTTAATAACCATGCAAGTATCTCAAATCCACTTTTTCCAACTTCACTATCCCTACTACAGGCATCTCCTAGAAGAGGTAGGACTGTGGAAAGCATTCAATTTGGAATTAGAGGACTCAAGTTCCAGGTCTTGGCTCTGGTACTTACTACTTGTGTGACCTTGAAAAAGTTACTTGGCCTCTCTAGGATTCACTTTCCTCATCTGAGAGGTGAAGAGGTTGTTAGACTAAATGATTCTAAGATCCATTCTAGTTCTGGATTCTAATGATCCTGTAAATGTGCAAACACCCCTAAATTGACACTATTTTTTTCCTAGAGCCCCACAGCATGACACATCCTTCCTAAAAACTGTCCCACCTGTTGCAAAATCTGACAGCCCTTTGACTTCCATATCTCATAGTGCCCTTACTCTCTTTATAATACTAGAACTATTTCAATACTAGAACTAATTCAAATGCTAGCCCTGGCAGGACACTTTTCTTAATTCTTCTCTCCCGCTCCCCTAAAGATTTTTTCCTTCTCTAAATTCACATAGCATTTCATAGCAATCTTACTCTCTTTTCAGTTTATTTTGCACTAAACTTATAGCAAAATTATTTAGTTGCACATTCCTCTCATTTATGGTTAAAATATGTTGATCAAAGTTATAGGATAATGCCCTACACAAAGTCCAAATAAAAGGATTCCCTTTGTACCTGCTTGTAAATGTTATTATACTAAATATGTTGAGTCCCAAAACACTACAGGACCTCTCTCCTCAGTGAGGTACACTCATTTAAAAGGATTACTAGGGTAGCCATCGATACTAGAAAAACCAAGATGGATGAAGAACATATATTGCACAAATTATGAAGTACAGATTGATGTTCAATTCACCAAGTAAGTCCAGTAATACACCTATCTTGAACAGGCACTGAAGTTGGCTAATGAGATAAGTATGGAATCAAATAGCAGGAGGAAACCAAACTGGATCATGTTAGAGAAACTGCAAAATACTTCCAATGATGCTAAAGAGCCTACTGCTACACAAGTTCATCTTTTGATAAGCAACATTTTCCCAGCACTATATAACTGAAAATCTTAGAACACTACAATCTCTGAGATACCGCAAATGCAGGCTACTCAAAGTGCAAAGAAAAGCAGGCAGCCACACATAACCAATGATCAATTGTACACAAGAAGTTGTGTAGAAGATACAACTAGATGTATGAATGGAAAAGGAGGTGAATCTATAGTGTAATGAGTACAAAGAACATGATGGACCATCTGATGACCAGTCACTTGTAGCTAAAAAACATAAA
Source organism: Petaurus breviceps papuanus (assembly GCF_028583685.1). Lineage (NCBI taxonomy): Eukaryota > Metazoa > Chordata > Mammalia > Diprotodontia > Petauridae > Petaurus > Petaurus breviceps. Next base: position 3,552,374 of record NW_027185612.1, on the reverse strand, counting down.
AAGATTAGGAGAAGACCCTATGTCTGATAAACCCTTTGTAAAGTATTTATGATAAGAAAAGACAACAATTAGAATTGGAAATTGATGGCATGCCTATCATTTGGAGAATGGCTGAACAAGTTGTGGTATATTAATGTAATAGAATACTATTGTGCTATAAGAAATGATGAGCAGGTGGATTTCAGAAAAATCTAGAAAGATTTCCATGAGCTGATGCTAAGTGAAGTCAGCAGAACCAGGAGAACACCATACACAGAAACAGCAACACTGTGCGATGATCAACTATGACTGACTTAGCTCTTCTCAGCAATACAATAATCCAAGACAATTCCAAAAGATTCATGATGGAAAATGCTATCCACATCCAGAGAAAGAACTATGGAGACTGAATGCAGATTGAAGCATATTATTTTAATCTGTTTTGGTTTTGGTTTTTTGTGGCTTTTCCCTTTTGTTGTTTCTTCTTTCACAACATGACTAATGTGGAAATATATTTCCATGATGGCATATGTATAACCTGTATAAGACTGCATGCTATCTTGGGGAGGGGAAAAGAAAGAAAAATTTGGAACTGAAAATCTTATGAAAATGAACGCTAAAAAGTATATTTACATGTAATTGGAAAAAAATAAAATACTGCTAGATGCTGATACTATTTTGGAAGGTTTTATTGAAATGCTTTTTTGTTGCAAGGGAAGAAAACATGAAAAGGCAGTGGTATTAAGAAGTAATTGTTTGGGGCAGCCAGGTAGCACATTGAGTAAGAACACCGGCCCCAGAGTCGGGATGACCTGGGATCAAATCTGGGCTCAGACACTTAGCACCCACCCAGAAACACCTGGCTGTGTAACCTTGAGCAAGTTACTTAACCCCAATTGCTTAGGGGCAGCCAGGTGGCTCAGTGAGTAAGAGCACTGGCCCCAGAGTCAGGATGACCTGGGATCGAATCCGGGCTCAGATACTTAGCACCACACCCAGAAATAACGGGCCATATAACCAAAGAAGTAATTGTTTTATTAAAAAAATTCATAAAACATTTAAAAGTTCCACCAGATAAACTTCGCTTTCTTTTTTAATGGGGCTATTAGACTGATAGTTGAACGGAATGGTACAACTAGTTTACATCTAGTTTTCAGCAAGATATTTGACATCTCTCATGATTTTTTACAGACAGACAGATATCAACTAAAAATGTCATTATGATTTTAAAACTAGCTGAATGAACCATGGTAGCAAAGAACTGGAAACCAGGGGGATGCCTGTCAATTAGAGAATGGCCAAACAAGTTTTGGTATTGTAGCAGCAAGCACCCCAAGCGTGTCCTCACGGTTTGCTGCCCATACAGGTTCTTGGATCTGCTTTGTTAAAGGAAAGCAACTCAAAATGGGTTAACAAGCTTACTTTAATCAGTCAGACATATATCGTTTACCTTGTTCAGGGGAAAAAGGTCAGCACCCCAAACTTCAAAATTTACAGACAGAATTATCAAGACATTAACAGATCAAGTAGACAGCTTTCCAAACTGTCCAACCATTACATCCATACCAAATCAGCATCTGGCTTTTTCAAAGCCGGGGGACTCTCAACAACGGCTTCCCAGAATTCAGATCAAATCACAGAACACTTCTCAAAGTGAGTCCCAAAACAAAGCTACACATCAGGGCTTATATAGCCTTCTCCTGGCTCAGAGAATGTAACAACCTTATTGACCCACTGGCCAATCAAAAAGTATCTACTGAAAAACAAGCCTCCCTCCCAGGCTCCGGGTGCACTTTAGCCTAGGGGCAGGGAAGATCTTCCAAATTTGCATTCCCATTACAGGTATATGGATATGTGATCAAATTCTATGTGCTATAAGAAACGAAAAGCAGGATGATTTCAGGAAAAACTGGGAAGATTTATGTGAATTGATACAAAGAGAAATTAGCAGAATCAGGGGCAGCTAGGTGGCACAATGAATAGAGCACCGGCCCTGGAGTTAGGCAGACCTGAATTCAAATCTGGCCTCATATACTTGATACACTTACTAGCTGTGTGACCTTGGACAAGTCACTTAACCCCAATTGCCTTGCCTTCCCCCCTCAAAAAAAAAAGGAAATGAATAGAATCATGTAACACCAATAATAGCAATACTATAAGAATGATCAACTGTGAAATACTTAGCTGCTCTTATCAAGACAATGGTCCAAGACAATTCAAAAGGACCCATGATGAAAAATGCTATCTAACTCCAGAAAATGAATTTATTAGCTGTTGAGTGCAGATTAAAACATATTTTTAAACTTTCTTTATTTTTCCTACTTTTTTGCTTTTTGCAACATGGCTAATATGGAAATATGCTTTGCATGGCTTCACAAGAATAAGTGATGATATTGCTTGCCTGCTCAATAGGTAGGAGAGGGGCTGAAGGGAAGGAGAGAATTTGGAATTCAAAATTTTAGAAAATGAATGCTAAAAAATAATTAATTGAAAAAAATTAAAAATTAAACTAGCTTAATGGCTAACCATTAATGAATAACTAATAAGTAGTCATTCATGGTTGGAGTCTACCCTGAAAAGAGGTTTTTAGTGGAGTACACAGGTATTTTGGCACTGTACTCTTTAATATGTTTTTCATGGACATAAATTAAGGATACAAGACATGTTTATCAAATTTGCAGATGACTCAAAGCTAGAAAGGATAGCTAACATGTTGGATGACAGTCAAGATCTCAACAAGCCAGAATATTTAGCCAAATCTATAATTTTGCCAAGCTAAAACAATGTGCTCAATCTATGATAAAAATTAATAGGAATAAAGTATGCTAAGGTTCAAAAATCAACCTCACTAGTACAAGACATGGGAGACATGACTAGAAAACATTTTATATCAAAATCATCTGGAGGATTTAATAAACATAAGGCTAAATTAGTTAAGTACATGATATAACTGCAAAAAATAAAATCCCAACACACATACACACAAGCTACTACACACACAAGCTAATGTGATCTTAGATTACATTAGGACATTAAAAAGGTGATATTTCCCCAGTCGTAGCAATTCTTAAGTCCTGTGCATAATTCTGAGAACCACATTTTAGGAAAGACTAATAAACTGTCAGTCAATAAGCATTTAATAGCTATTCTGTACCAGACCTGTACTAAGTTACAAAAAAAAGGCTAAGGGCAGTCCCTGCTCTCAAGGAGCTCACAGTCCAATGAGACCAGGGTGGGGGCAATGGGGAAAGAATATGAAAACAACTAAGTCCAATCAAACTAAATACAAGATAAATTGGAAATAATCAGCAGAGGGAAGGCACTAGAGGGTTTCCTATAGAAGGTGGGACTTGAAGGAAAGTCAAGAGGTAGAGGTGAAGAGGGAGAATATTCCACACATCATGATAGTCAGCAAAAATTCCCATCCTGGAGACAGATTGTCTTCTGTGAGTCACAGCAAGAAAATCAGGGGGCTTTTGTACATCACAAAGTACGTGGGGGGGTGGTGAAGAGGGTGGAGAGACTAAGGTATAAGAAGACTAGAAAGGTGGGAAGGGATAAGGTTGTGAAGGGTTTTGAATGCCAGAGGGTTTTATATTTGATCCTATAGGTGATGGGAAGCCACTGGAGTTTACTGAATGGGGGGTGAGGTATGTGATATGGCTTCTTGATTTACTCCAGCTTCATTGAGCAGGACATGTGTAAGAGCGAAGGCAGAGGATGACGAGAGTGATCCAAGGCTGGGATTTAGAAGGGAAAGAGCTTTGATATGATAAAGAGGCAAAGGATTCAAAAGAAAAAGATAGTGTAGCTGAACTGGTTCATCAAGGGGTCTAAATGGGAAAGAGATGAGAATACTATCTAGCAGAAGGGTAACAAGTATAATTTTCAAGCAAAATCTCTATGACCAGACTTCGGTAAAGAGGATTCTCAATCTGCATGTATGGGCTGGAACATATGGCCTCTGAAGTCCCTTTAAGTTCTGAGATTCTATGATTCAGATCTATTAGAGAGTTGTATCACACACTTAAAATACTGATACCATTTTTAAAAATAAAGAAAAAATGGCATTCTAACAAATACTTTCCATGAGACAAATATGGACTTGATTCCCAAATCAGGAAGCAATAAAACTTAGCCCACTATCACTAATGAACATTGATATAATATCATTATAAGATACTAGCAATTATTCATCATAATTAAGTTAAACATAGCAGGAATGAAAGGATAAACACTAATGGGAAAAGTGGGAACATGAAAAAAAATAACATAAGTGCTCCCCCCAAAAAAACTTAGAAACTAAATGATTAGAGGTAGATAAAGCCTTCAATAAAACATGGCACTCATTTCAATTAAAATCACTAAAAATCATAAAACTGAAAGAATTTTTCCTTAACATCATTAAAAACTTTTATCTAAAACCAAAAACTACCATTATTCATAATGAAGAATCACTGGAAGCTTTCCCAATAATATCAGGCAATGATATATATTGTCACAAATAGCACTTTACATAGTATTAAAATCCTAATTGTAGTAACAAGAAAAATAAATTAAGGGAATGATCTTATTACAAAGAAGGAGTGAAGACTATCTCTATTTCCATATATGATCTTACTTAGAAAACCCTAGAGAATCAATGAGAAAATTAAGCAAGACAATTGCTTCAGTAAAGTAAGATACAAAATAAAACCACAAGCTCATTTGCATTTCTGTATATTGCTAACAGAAACCAGAAAGAAAAGAAAGATAAATGACATTAAAAATAGCATCTATTAACTCTCTGGGAGTTAACTAACCAAGAGACATATACAAGATGCAGATACAATTACAAAGCCATTTCATAGAAATAAAGGAAGAAATTTTTTTAAAAAGTATTCAATATTCATGATTAGGCTGCACTAATATAACTAAGTACACAAATTTAACATTATACCAAATAACCAAGGGAATAGTTTATAAGATTAGACAAAACAATAAATTCACATGGAAGAATGAAAGATTGAGAGTATCTAAAAATAATGGGGGAAAGTGAGAATAGAGGGATTTGCCATTACTAGAGGTCAAATTATATATATGTTTTAAAAATTTCAATTTCTATTTATTTTTAGTTTACAACATTCATTTCCACAAGATTTTGAGTTGGAAATTTTTTCTCCCTGTCATTCCCCTAGCCCCCACCCCAAAATAGCAAGCCTACTAAATATCCATTTCCCCAATCTGCTTTCTCTTACATCCTCCCCCATCCCTCGCCTAACTTTCTAATAGGGCAAGATGGATTTCTATACCCCAGTGCCTGTATATCTTATTTCCCAGCAGAGGTCAAATTACATTACAAATAGTAATTATCAAAATTAGCTGGCACTGTATTTTTTAAAAAAACAAGATAATTTTATTAGTGGGATTTATTTAATTAGCAAGCCTCACCAAAAAAAAAAAAAAAACATGTACAATGATTTAGTCTTCAATAAACCCAACAAAGTAAAGTACAAAGGAAATAATTCTTTATTCAACAAGAATTACTAGGAAAACTCAACAGGAGTCAGGTGAAAAATTATTTTTAAAGTTTAAACTTTAAACTAGCATCTTAAATCACATATCACAATAAATTTCAAATACATAATACAAGTTAAATATAAAGTCACTATATTTTAGGAGCTAAATTCTGGACATATGATTTCACTGGTACAGGGAACTTGTAGATAAGGAAATTAACTCTTCCACTACAGGTTGGCCCCTTCTCTGCAATTTTTAACCTTTTTTGTGTCAGGACCCCTTTGGCAATCTGGTGAAGTTTATGGACCTCTTCTCAGAAGAATATTTTTAAATGCATCAAATAAAATACATAAGATACAAAAGAAACCAATTATATTGAAATATAGTTATCAAAATATCTTTAAAACAAGTTCATAAGCCTCAAGTTAAGAACCTCTGTCTTATAGTTACCTAGAACACTGAGAGGCTCAATGAGTTACCCAGGGATAGACAGTATGTGTCAGAAGCAGAACTTGAGCCCACATTGTCATGGCTTTAGGCATTTTCTATAGGCTACACCATGCTGCCTATCTTTTCACAACTTAGCAGATATTAGCAAAGTAGCTGCTCACTATTTGGAGTATGGCTAAATAAAATGTGTTACACAGATGTACTGAAACTGTAAAAAGTTTCTGTAACTGTAAAATGTGTTACACAGATGTATTGTACTGTAAAAAGTAACAAATATGATAAATACAGAAAAGCATGGAAAGAAATAGACTGATGCAAAGTGAAGTAAACAGAGACAAGAAAACCAGACACATAAAGACTACAACCATGTAAACAGAAAGAAAAACCACAAATTAATCAATAGCGGAATGTTACATAGAAAAGCATGGTCCCAAACAAGAGATATGGAAAAAAATAACTCCAGCCCACACCTTGGTAGAAGGAGGTCCACAGATACACAACATTGTACATGTATATTCAGACTTTTTTAATGTACTGATTTGAGTTTGCTTTTTTAAATTCTTTTTATTTTAAAATATTGTTTGTGAGGGGCAGCTAGGTGGCGCAGTGGATAGAGCACCAGCCCTGAAGTTAGGAAGGCCTGAGTTCATATCTGGCTTTAGACATTAACTAGCTGTGTCACCCTGGGCAAGTCACTTAACCCTGACTGCCTCCAAAAGCAAAAATAAATAAATAAATAAATAAAAGCTAGGAAAAGCTTTTGACAAAATACAAAACTAATTCCTATTAAAAACACTAGAAAGCATAGGAATAAATGGATCTGTCCTTAAAATAATAAGTAGTATCTATCTAAAACCATCAGCAAGCACTATCTATAATGATATTAAGTTAGAAGCCTTTCCAATAAGATCAGGGGTGAAGCATGGATGCCCATTGTCACCACTAATATTCAACATTGTACTAGGAATGTTGGCTATGGCAATAAGAGAAGAAAAAAACTGAAAGAATTAGCAATGAGAAAATGAAACTATCACTCTCTGCACATGACAGTATGATATATTTAAACAATCCTGGAGAATCAACTAAAAACTAGCTGAAATAATTAACAATGTTAACAAAGTTTCAGAATATAAAAAAGGGCACATAAGTATTTTATATTTTACCAACAAAATCTAGCAGCAAGAGATAGAGAAATTCCATTTAAAATAACTGTAGACAATATAAATAGTTGCAAATCTACCTGCCAAGAAAAATCCAGGTATTATATGAACACAACTACAAAACACTTTTCACACAAATAAAAGACATGTCTCAATAACTGGAGAAATATCAATTGCTCACAGGTAGGCCAAGCCAAATTTTTAAAAAATGACAATACTACCCAAGTTAATTTACATATTCAGTGCCATAACAATCAAACTACCAAAAAAATTTTATAGTGCTAGGAAAATCATAACAAAATTCATCTGGAAGAACAAAAGGTCAAGAATATCAAGGGAAATAAATTTTTTTTTAAATGTGAAGGCAGCCTACCTATGCTAGATCTCAAACTGTATTAAAAAAAAAACTATAATCATCAAAACAATCTGGTACTAGTTAAGAAATATAGGTGGATCAGTAGAATAGATTAGGTACCTAATATACAGTACTAAATGATCATAGTAACTTAATGCTTGGTAAACCCAAAGACCTAAACTTTTGGGACAAGAACTCATTATTTGACAAAAACTGCTGGGAAGGGGCGGCCAGGTAGCACAGCGAGTAAGAGCACCAGCTCCAGTGTTGGAATGACCTAGAGATCGAATCCCGAGCTCAGACACTTAGCAACCACCCAGAAACACCTGGCCATGTAACCTTGAGCAAGTTACTTAACCCCAATTGCTTTAAAAAAAAAAAACTGCTGGGAAAACAGAAAACAGTATGACAAAAACTGGGTACAGATCACCATCTCACACTGTTCACCAAGATAAAGTAAAAACAGATACATGATTTAAACATAAAGGGTGATACCATAAATAAATTAGGAGAGCAAGGAACAGTTTACCTGTCAGATCTATGGAGAGAGGAAGAATTTATGACCAAGAGAAGGAGAGCATTCCAAGATGTAAAATGGATAATTTTGATTATATTAAATTAAAAAGGTTGTACATAAACAAAACCAATGCAACCAAGATTAGAAGAAAAACAAAACACTGGGGGGGAAATTTTACAGAAAATCTCTCTGATAAATGGCTCATTTCTCAAATATGTAGATAACTGTTTATAAGAATACAAGTCATAAGTAATTCCTTGAATGACAAATGGTCAAAGGATATAAAGAGACAGTTTTCAGACAAAGAAATCAACTGAAACCCTTTGGTATAATCTCCCAATAACTTAAAAAAAAGGGGGGGAGATTTTTTTTCCTTCATCTGGATACATTACTAATAACACCGGTTTCTTTTAATCTGCATATAGATATTTCTCTTCCCAGTTAAAGAAGCAGCCCATAGATCAGTCAAAAAATTCTAATGTAAGTTCCCATGAAAGCCTACCATTTGCAGATAAAAGTAACATTCTACAATCGATGTAGCAACTGGCAGTGGGAACTGTAAACTTTCCTTTCTCCCTTCCCCAAAACATAAAATTACTAAATTTTTTGTTTACAATGTCATTAAGTAAATTCACTATCTTTAAACAAATTTCTCTTAAATTCACCATTTGGGTATTTCACCGATAATTGCATATTTCAATCAAAATACATGTTTATTCTTATGTCAATAATAAGTAAGTAAATTATTTGATAGTTAACAAATTCTAAAGAAACTTTTTCAAGCAACATCCAACAAAGATTGGTTATGGTATTAAGTTAAACGATACTCATTTTGGGCAGAGAAAAATTGTTAACCACATCATATTTTCAATGGCATCAGAAAAACATAGCAATTTCTATGTAATGCTAGCAATTACATAAACACCAAGTATTTTGATTCCTCATGAAGAATGTGTAATCTAATATTTATACTTCCCTCCTGTTCCACATAACATATAGCAAATAATAGTAACGCTAACAAGTTATAACTTCTGAAAACTGTTAATAATTATGACAAATTATAGAACTCTTCTCAGTTTGACCAGAAATTTAGTCTCATGTAGTCCCTAAAACTTATACCGAATTCTTGAGTGAAAATTGCAGGGGGAGCAAATAATTTATATGGGATAAATAAATACATATGTATGAATATATATATTTGTGTGTGTGTGTTTGTGTGTGCGCGTGCGCACGTGTGTGTGTGGTTTGTTGTGTTCAAGGATGACACAAGTAGCTGGTACAAATAATTGATGTACCAAAGTCTACAAAGATGCCACAATTAATGAAACCTTTAGAAAATAAGGCTTCTTTAATAATGAACTTGATAGCATTTCAGAAGAAATTTTAAAACTTCACAAACTATGTGAAATAATTCATACCACAGAAGACAGGTTGCTGCTTGCTATTTTCCTTTAAGAAGCAGAACTCATAAGCTATAAAGCTCAGAGCCTAGCTGGACATAAGGTTAACAGGCAATCCTAAAAAATTCAAGAAGAACTACATTTTTTACAACTTTCAACTTCAAAGGACAAGAGAACTAAGGACCAGTCTAACGGAAGGATAGAATTAAGTGAAGGACATATATATTTAATACCTAAAAATCTATCTCTATAAATGATGTCTTGTGCAATTTCTAGACCACTGGTTAGTGGGTCTGCCTATGGGGAATGGCAAGCTAGCAGGCTATTTTCTATTATTAAATGTACAATCTTCTTAAATGTTAACATTTACATCATGATCTATATTTTGGGTTTCTTGATAAATCTAACATTATTTAACTTAGTGTTTAATGATATTTTCGTAAGATAATTCCTCATCAATTCCTGGAATATACTGCTATTCCTGATATTACACAGTACCTGGCACCTAGCAGGCATTTATTAAATCCTTGTTTATTGCTACATGTTTCTACTTCATTCAGAAAAAAAATCTGACAATAAGGTATCTCATTGAAAAACCTTTTCTATGCTAACAGAGAGAGTAACTATGTTAACAGAGAGAGTAACAGAGAGAGTAACTATGCTAACAAGAGTGTAATTTTAAATAAACATAAAAGCAATGAAAAACTATAGACTTTAAGGAGTATAAAAGAAACAGTGCTTAACTTCAAAAAAGTATCTAGTTAGCTCAGTTAGAGCAGTGCCGCATGCTAATGAAGACAAGGTCACAGGTTCAACTCCTATGTGGGCCAACTGACTTTGCTCTCCCATAATCAGACTATAGCCCTCTGCAGTCAGCAATTTTGTAAATCTTCCAAAGGCTAAAGTAGATGGAAAACCTTGAATTCATCCCTACTACCAGGGGGAAAAACCACTCGCAAAATACATGCCCAACTGACAAGGGGTCAGCTTTGGGAAATAAACCACATTACTATATTAATTCAGGAAACCAGGAAATACCTTGTACAAGAATATACACAATTACTGTTTTAAGATACCAACACTATTACTTAAATTATCAAATCTTAGTGTATGAAAAGATAAGAACACCAAATTAGTAACACAATTTACTTCATTTTGCTAAAAATAAGAGAATATAAAAATTGCATAATTGCTATTGCCATTGTCAGAACTAAGTATTATTATTTTTTAAAAAGTGGTTTTTATCTAAACTACTTCAAAGACAAGGTAACAAATCCTATGGGCTCCTACTCAGTTTAAATGTCCACATCAATTCAGATCAGAAAAGAAAAAAACTGGAGATTTTGATGAATTTCATAAAGTAATTCAATAACATAATGTTATTACCCAGGGAACTCTGGATATGGAGTACAATCATTCTGAGAATTAATACACACCAGGCCTTCAGTTAGTTACTTTATTATTTCCTATATTATTGTATTTCTCTAAGCTGTTCATGAAATTCCAACATCTTTCTTAACAAGAAACTATTTAACCAAAAAAGTTACAAAAACAAATTACACCTCATTAGGTTCTTTCCTCTCCTGTTGTTTTCAAACTCTCTCCATATAATCAATAGTGTTTTCTATTTAACTTCAAATCTGCTTCAATTATTTACATTACAACCAGCAGTCACTCAATAATTTATTCAATTGAAAATACAAACACTAATTTATACAGGACTGCATTTTTAAAAATGTATTGCAAGATTTAAGAGATGATGGGGTTTTTTTCCCCTAGGAAATGAAAAAAAATATATTTCCATATCAAAGAGCATAAGGGTAACAGAATGAGTTTTAAAACCTGATAATTAAAATGTTTTGTAGTTCCACTCATTTGCCAAAGACTTTTCTTTGGCATTTAATTAACAAGAAAATCTTCTAAATGAGACTTTTACATTCAACAGATAACTCTTAAAGCAAACTCTACACAACAGGGGTTCTTAGCTTTTTTAAAGTCATGTACAGACTCCCTATGTCAATCTGGTAAAGTTTATAGATCCCTTCTCAGAATAATGTTTTTAAATCATTGAAGCAAATGCTAAATTTCAGATAGAAATTAATGAAATTAAAGACTTTTTTTTCTTACCCAAGTTCACAAATCCCCTGAAATCTCCCTAATCACCCATTAGAGTAGGGGAGCTGTAGAACATAGGTAGAACTCCTGTTCTAAATCAAGCATACTTCCCTCATGAATCAAGAGTTTAGTTTAACTAAAGTTCTGATATGCCTCTATTTTATATCTTTTACTACAAAACTAGTGAAACGCTACTGTTCTAGTGAGCACTTGGTATAAACATTTGCATCTGGATCAGCATTTTCCTTTTGAGTAAAAAAAAGTCTTTTCAAATTTAAGTTTAAAATATCTAATTTTTAAGTTTAGTTATTTACCTTTTATGCTTAGAGTTGCTTTTTCTTAAGTATCCTCTGTGTATCAAACTCTCCTTCAATCATTCTTCAGCTCTTGCAGTCAAACAGTAAGCTATTCATTAGGACTTGAGCCCACTTGAAATCATGAGTGGAAGCTAAGAGTTGATTTCTAACAGTGCACTGCTCCTCCTCCCTGTGAAATCTCAGGTGATGACAAAAGAAACTACTTTCTTCTCATACCTCTCCTGCTCTGGAAAACCTAAGAAAATATAGCCAGAGCCAGTATTTTACAAGTTAAGGAGGTTATGGTTTTAGGAAGATTAATGTTTTTGTTTTCATTCTCAGAGTTATTATACATACTGTTTATCCAGATCTGCTTCCTATACTCTGAACCAACTCCCAAGTTTCTCTGAATTCTTCATGCTTTCTATTACTTACAATGCAACAAGATTCCATTTATTCATATACCACAACTTGATTCAGCGATTTCTCAATCAAAGATCCATCCTCCAAACACACATACACTAACACACTCTGTTTGGTTTAGTTTTTTGCTATGATAAAGTGGGTCGTTATGAAGTGAAGAACCAGGAAAACAATATACATAATATTACCGCAAATAGTGCAAAAAACCCCCAACAACCCTAAAACTGAGATCTATGTAAATCAATAATGATCAAGTTTGTCCCAAATGTACCTTGCTCCCGTCATGCACCAGTCCCCATTATGGGTGTGGCATAGTAAATAAACTGTTAGACTCAACTGATGTGTTTGTTGGTTAGCTTTGCTGAAACTGCCTCTCTTAAAATTAAAAATAACTTGCTAAATAGGCGGAAGGGAATAAGAATTTACATATACTGTGACCAGCACTGTGTTAAGCACTTTTATAGATATTATTTGATCTTCACAATCCCGGGATATGGGTGCTACTGGTATCCTCAAGTGATTTGGCCAAAGCCACACAGCTAGTAAGTGTTTAAGGACAAATGCCCTTAACATCAAGTCTTCTTGACTCCAGGCATAGCTCTCTCAACTGTTCCACCAGCTGATAGGAGACAGAAAGGGATATGTTCAGAAATAAAGATGCTAATCAAACAACAGGAATCAATTAAAAATTTTAAGGTGTTGCATTTTGGCATATATTGGAGTCTTCTTGTCATTCACCTTCTCTGTATACAGGGGTGCAACATTTTAATGTTATATTGACAGATGGGTATAGTTCTAAAGAAAAACAATCAGAATGATGAAATCTGGAAAATACGTCCTATCAGAAACGGTTGAGCAAACTGTAAGTTATTTAGTCTGAAGCTTCAAAGAGTTTTAAAAAGTCTCAGAACTCATCTTGTTTAACCCGTAGTCAAACAGAAATCCATAGAATTTCAAAAGCCACAAGGGATATTTGAGGTAGCCCAATTCATAAAGAGTCACTTCTACAACCTCCCCAACAAAGAGCTACCTAGACTTCTCTTTAAGATTCCCAAGACCCCCAAGTGAGGAGGAAGCTTCTCACTACCTCATGAAGCACATTTTAATTCTTTACAGTAAAATATTAACTCCTTGAGGGCAGACATGTCCTAAATAGCTTTTTTTTACCTTTTTAAGACAGGGCCTCATTTTTACTTCTGTGACCCACATTCCTGGTTCCACTACTGACAGATAAATTTCTGCCTTTAGAAATAAGGCTAAGATAAGGATCGAATCAGCATTATTACTAGAATTATTACTTAATTAGTCATTGTCTACTTTGGTTGCATTTGCAACTCCTCATTTTGGGAAACTTCTTTCATTTTTGATGTTAAGGATGGTTTATTGTAATCTTTTTTCAGTTGTATGTTAAGGGTTAATAGCTTTCTTTAAAGTATAATTCCTTGAAGCTTCATTGATTTGCATGCCAAAATCTCAAAGTTCATTTTTTTTGTTTTTTTTTTTTTTGTACTTAGAACTTCTGCAAATGTCCTTGCCCACACATTAAGATAAAAGTAGATTCTCTCAAGGCCAGTCTTAGTAGTACACTAGCTGATTACACTGCCCCCACTCTAAGATAAACTTCACTCCTCAATGTCAGTGACTATATCATTCTTGAGATAACTCAAGAAACACTCTACTACAGACTACTTTCCCCCCTCATTCGACCCCACACCCCAAAGTCAACAGATGCTTATCTATGAAACTGCCTAAGGGTCTTGTACATGTATCAAGGCTGAGTTACTCCACAGAATAATCAAACATATAAAAATAAAACTGTCTAGAAGTTCAAGAATGAGTTTCCTGGCCAACTGGCATTTAGCACACATACCCTGGCTAATTAGTGCTCTTACAAGTTCAAGAACTCTAGAAAAGTACTGCTTTATTGACAAGGAGTGATATCAGAAGCAAAGACCTTGTTTCTATATAAACAGAGTGACCTAGCCTCAAATCACACTGTTGCCAAAGACTTAGCTGGAAGTTTGGAAATTAGAATTGGAAATAAATTCTAATGTTCTTCTAGGTAAGAGGAAGACCAGCAGTGGGTCAGGCAACTCAAGAGGTCTAGAGGAGTGTATGTCAAATCTGGAGGTCCCAGTAGGTTACATGCTCTCTGCAGTCACGATACAAACAAAATCTGGCTTCCAGTAACCTATATTCTTCAACAAACTCACTGGAACATAAATGAGTCGTATGTTGTATTTTGTTTTTACCTTTTAGTGACATGGAGATAACATTTATCATATAAGTATTTGTTGAATCCAGCCTCATACACTTGACGCACTTACTAGCTGTGTGACCTTGGGGAAGTCACTTAACTCCAACTGCTTTGCCTTCCCCCTTCCAAAAAAAAAAAGAAGAAAATATTTGTTGAGAGGCAGGGTAGTAGAAAGTGTGATAGAGATGGCCTCAGAGTCAGAAAGAGCAAGGTTCAAAGCCTACCCCCAGAATAAAGAATGCATGGGAGTAGGAAAGAGTGGAGGATACATGAACTAAGTATGGTGGTTCCTGGATATAATAAAATAGTACTGTGAACAGAAACAATTCAGAAAAGCCTAATAAGAGTTATAGGAATTGATGCAAATGTGTATGCATGCATATTATATATTTATATGTGTGTGTATCCACAAATAGAGGTGTATGAATTATTTGGGACAAACAAAAATTTTTATATAGTCTTATTTTATGACAGCAATAACTGTGCATGTTTGCTTCTACTGACACTGGGCTGACTATGTGAAAATGAATTAAGGTCATTTTTGCACCTTCTCTGTCATTTTAAAGTTGGATTTCTTGCCACACAAATAAACATCTTTCATTGCTCTCTTCACTTTAATTTTAATATTGCTCTAAAGAAACATGCAAAAGTTATCAATCTTAAACAGCATACTTCAAAAACCTGTTAACACCTGTTGGTGTAAGGAAGTCAAGCATCTCAAGGATAATCCAAACTCACGGTGAAAAAAGATTCATTCACCAATGCACCTCCCCCCAAACAAGTGAATAAGGGTGGCAGAGAAGAACTGAATACCATTGCTCTAAACAGCCTAATTAAGCCTCAAAAAATATGCAGAGACCTCAAAGACCTGGCAGCTAGAAGGGTTCTTACTGATTCCTCTACCATATGGTATAGACTTCTTGAAGTTGGAAAGAAAATGAGAGGACAGTTTAAAAAAAAAAAACAGCTGATTTTTTTAAAAAGCTGATAACTTGCTGTGAAGAAAAATGTGTGTCATGGGCAAGATAATATAAAGAATGCCACACTAAAGATTGTCAGAAGGTAATTCTTACTGATAAAACTTGCTTTTTCATTCAAAACTGTACCAAAACATTGATAAAAGAAGTCCAGGTGATCCTGTGAGATGCAGATATCTTCATCAGACTATAAAACATCCAGAGAGGGGGAAAAAGTTTTATGGGATTTTTTTTTACTTCCAGCAGGCCAAGAAATCTTGACCCCATTAAAAGAATGATGAATGTTAACACACAC
The DNA here is from genome assembly GCF_028583685.1 of Petaurus breviceps papuanus. Lineage (NCBI taxonomy): Eukaryota > Metazoa > Chordata > Mammalia > Diprotodontia > Petauridae > Petaurus > Petaurus breviceps. Next base: position 3,536,651 of record NW_027185612.1, on the reverse strand, counting down.
ACACACACACACACACACACACAAATACACTAAGAAGCAGAACTGTTCTAGAATTACAGAAATTCCCAAATGGAGACAGAATATTGCTACACAGCCTTGCACCATGACACACATCATGAAAGGGTGAAAAATCTAAACTTCAATGGCCAGGAATTCGCCTGATTTAAGCCCCACTGAAAACTTACAGGCTACAGTCAAGACTAGGTTTAGAAAATCAGATATATAAAATATAATTGCTATGTTAGATTAAGCAAGCTTTACATTATGCTAATATCTAATATATTAAAAATATGATTTCATACTCAAATGGATCTGTAATCTCATAGATTTAGGAGTTCCCTCTATGGAATTTTATTATAAATCTCCTTTTTAGTCTCTCTGGACATATTAAGAAATAAACTTTCTCCAGCCTAAAACTCTTCTCATGTCCACCTCTCCAGCCTAAAGGAGAAGGCTAGATTGCTTCAGAACATTTCAACGCCCTTTTACTGACCCAAAAGCTTCCAAAGAAAACAAAGGCCTATCCCAAAGGGATCACAGAAGTGGGAAAAGGACTCGTATGTACAAAAATATTTATAGCAGCTTTTTGTGGTGGCAAGGAATTAGAAATCAAGGGGATGCCCATAAACTGGGGAATGGCTAAACAAGTTGTGGTATATGAATGTAATGGAATACCACTGTGCTATAAGAAATGAGGAGCAGACAGACTTCATTGTGTGTTTGTCCTTCGTTCTTGAAAAGGACCATGACAACAAGGAAATGATGACATGACTTGCAGCTGACTTGGATTTGAGTAAGGGAGGGCTGTGCAAGGTCACCAGCCTTACTTTCTCCTCTGGAGCCTCAAACAGACTTCATAATAACTTGGAAAGACTTATATGGACTAATGCTGAGTGAGGGACGCAGAACCAAAACATTGTACACAATTACAAATACACTGTATCTGTGATGACTAACTTTGATAGACTTGGCTCTTCTCAGCAATGCAAGGCTGTAACAACTCCAAAAGACTCATGAGGGAAAAGGATGTCCACATCCAGAGAAAGAATTACCGAGTCTGGATGCAGATTGAAGCAAACTACTTGCTCTCTCTTTTTCTTTTTGTTTTGTTTCTTTTTCTCTCTCGTGGTTCATTCCATTGGTTATAATTCTTTACAACTTGACTATTGTCAACATATTGTTTCATGTGCCATCTTGGGGGCAGGGGGAGAAAATTTGGAACTCAAAAAGTTGTGTAACTGAATGTTGTAAACTAAAAATAAACAAATTTAAAAGAAATAAAAGAAAAGGTCCATCTTTTCAATATTAAGATTTTACCGGTGTTGCTATATTGGAGACATGCAATACCACTGCCTATGAAAAATTAAAGATGAACATCACAGCACAATGGAAAGGTACATGGCAAGTGTGAATAAACTGTAATACATAATTAAGGGGAAATTCTGAAAAAGAATAGGAGTAAAGGATGTCATAAAAGACTGTATGACAGAAAGAGAAGATGGCTTGGTCATGAGTTATGAGCAAGGAATAACATATGGACAACCAGAGTGCTCCCCTGGTAACTTCTCTATGTTAAGGGAAATGGAAATCAAGAAAGACCTCCAACACACTGCATGGATCTCTTGTGGTAACTTTTGTGAGAACACAGACAAGAGTGGCAAAGTATGGGCATGTATGTGTTGCTATCATCACTGTTGGAGATATGGAAGAAAAAAATTAATATTAACCCTGTAGTCTGTCCAATACAATTAGCATCTTTGGTCTTTCAAGACCAGTTTCCAAATCAGGGTTCTGTACCCAGACAGAACCATGGCATGTTCTAAAGAAGTCATGGAAAGAAATCAGAGAGTAAGAAGATAGATCACATCTCAACCTCCTCAAGAAGGTCAATCATAGGCTTGTCTACAATATATTTACATTGCTCCCTTCACCTATTAACCCCCCACTCAATACTTTCAACACTTGTTTTCCTGCGGCTATATGTCAGGGCATAGCCCAGATAGCCTATTATAACCTAATCAGCCTAACTGAGCCAGGTGCCATAGCAGGGTGTGTACACAGGTAAAATACCCTTTTATACCTCCCAATGTCTTCACACTTTGATCCCCAGATTACCTAGTGGCTATAACAAACAAGTAAGACCCTGGCTACCTTTGATTTTCATTGGAACAGAATGAGTAACAAAAACTAGTTAAGGATGCATGTATTGAGATCTGTACAGATCTCATTACATTATCTATTATCCTTTCTCTCAAACCCAAGTCCTCTTCCCACTCACCCAGGTTCACAACCACAGCATCATCCTCAATTCTTTATTAACTCACCCCATATGACCAATGAGTTGCCAAATCTTGTCATTTCTTCCTCCGCAATTCTTCCATCTGCTATTTCCCTGTTCTCACATTGCCACTACAAGTCACTCCCCTAACTCTTCTTAGTTCAGATCCTCCTTGTCACTTGGACTACTGCAGAGGTGGGGAACCTGGGGTCTTGTGGCCCGCTAGGTCTTCAAGTGCAGTCCTTCTTCTGAATCCAAACTTTACAGAACAAATCCCTCAAAGCAAAATGTAAACTTATTAAGAACAGAGAATGTTACATTTTTGTCTTTGTATACCCTGCACCTAACTGCCTTCTATACAGTAAGTTGCTTCATAAGTTCTAATATAGAAAAGTTTTACATGATTGCACATTTATAACCTATATCAAACTGTTTACTGTCTTAGAGATGGGTGGGAAGTGAGGGAGGGAAAAAATTTGGAACTCAAATTTTTTTAAATGAATGTAAAAATTGGAAAAAATAAAATACTATTTAAAAAGGGAAAAAAATTTCAATTTGTTTGATTAGAGTTTCCTTCAGAACAGCTTCTCTACTACCTCTTGGAGAAATATACCATATTCAGGGAGAGGCAAGCAGTCAGGAAGAGAGACAGCAAGAGACAGTGGCTAGGGAGCAGGGCTTGAGTTCAAATTCTGCCTTTGCCGTATATTTTTTAGTTGTGTGACCTAACCTCTCAGTGTCCCCAAGCAACTTACAGATTTGTTTTAACAGAGGATTTTCTTCACTAGGAACTTAACCCTATTCCCTAAACCAATGAAATCACAGGTCTTCAACACTACTATCATCCCCCCACAAAAAGATTTTGTGCTGAATATACTTTACTAGATTCAAATGCTCTGAAAATCAGTAATTCATATATGGTATTAGATAGCTATTAACCAAAATACCAACCCTTACCTTTCTAGATAACCAAGAATTTATTCTATTTGTCTGGAATGTGTAGTCTACTCACATCCACCTCTCAGACTGTCTTCTTCAAGGTTCAACTCAGTTATCACCTCCTGCAGAAAGTTTCCTGATTTCTCCCAACTGTCACTATTCTCTCCCTCTGCAAATAACCTCAAACTTAATTGTACATGCTGCATTCCCCAGTAGAACACAAGCACCTTGAAAGCAGGCACTGCTTCATTTTCAGCTTTAGATCCCCAGCACACAGCTGTATCCTGCACAAAGCACATGCTTAATCACAGTCTCTCTAATCAAATCATACTGGGCTTTGCTGAGTTGCTGCTCTGCTTTAAGTACTCCAGCTGTACACAGGCTCTCTTGACATACTGCATGTCTTCTAATGGCTGACATACTGCATGTCTTCTAATGGCTTTACATCTCTTCATATTACCTTACTCAACAGAGTACCTATTCAGTAAATGTTACTGAATTAAGGATGTTTACTAGGTATCTGAATTGTGCCATCATACAAAAACTCATAATTTCATTTATTTTCATTACTAATATACCCTTTTGAATATTTCAGTTGAGCAGATGGCTTTTTCCCACAGCATAACAGAACGAGAGCCAAAAACAGAAAACAATTTACTACTAACGCATAAAATGGAAGGTTAAAAAAAAAGCATTGAAAATAAAAAGACATGCTAAATTTAAGCTGCCTTTAAACCAAACAAGATTTGGGAGGTCATATGTTATAGCAGCACAGATTGGATGGTGGTGGTAAGATGATTCTTTCTTTAATTTGTAATTATTTTAAACCTCCCTTCTGTCTTTACAGAGGTGGGGACTATGGGGCTATGGGTATAAAGTGTTGTTTAAAATATTATTGGTTTTTTGCACCCCATTTTTTCTTTCTTTTTTCACCTTTGTTATAAGGGATGGCTTGATGAGGAGAAAGGGATATATTTGATAATGTAAAAAAAATAAAAGATACTAATAAAAATAATTTTTTTGGAGGGGGGAAAGCAAGGCAATTGAGGTTAAGTGACTTGCCCAAAGTCACACAGCTAGTAAGTGTGTCACACATCTGAGGCTGGTCGGTCCTCCTGACTCCAGGGCCAGTGTTCTATTTACTGCACCACCTAGCCGTCCCCATAAAAGTAATTTTTAAAGAAGGATTTCTTGGGGCGTGTAGGTAGCATAGTGAATAGAGTACTGGCCCTGGAGTCAGGAGGACCTGAGTTCAAATCCAGTCTCAGACACTTAACACTTACTAGCTGTGTGACCTTGGGCAAGTCTTTTAATCCCAACTGCCCCTCCCCCCCAAAAAAAGGATTTCTTAGGTTTACAATTATTTAATAAAATAGCTTCACCTAGAAACCAAATTAATCTATTTCAACAATTACAGAGTATATTTGAAAATATTTATATTATTGCCTATTTGAAACATCATGGTGTAATGTTTAAAGAATTGGTCTCAGGAAGACCTGGTTTCAAGCCCTGCCTCATACTGATCTGTGAACTTTTAGTTATCAAACCTCTCAGTTCCCTAAGAAATTCTCTAACATTACAAGTTACAGAGAATGTGTCAATCTGCATTGGTAGAGTGTTTCCTCACCTCCGAGTTCCTTTTATTAATGAAATCACAGGTCCAGTTACTAGCCCTGTCCCTTACATGTTTATTTTCAATATTCAAAAGATCTATGATTATAATAGAACTCCCAGTATGGAAAACCTCTCCACAAATGCATTATTACATATCTATTTATGACTTAGATAAATCCTAGGAAGTTAACTGAGGAACAGTGAGTTAAAGGCCATGCCCAAGTAAGAGAACTAGGAAGAGTTAGAGGAGAAATTGGAACCCAAGTCTTCAAGTCTAGCATTCTTTACACCTCACAATGTTGCCTATATTCTTAATTTAATAAAACAGGAAAAAAGATGTATTCCATACAGCTCCATTTAAGTGGGACAACCTATATTTCACAAGTGCATTATAGATTTTTTTTAAATGCACTACCCTCTAATCTCTACCCCCAAAAAAGTTTACAATCTTGTTGGTGAGATAAGAAATAGAAAAACATGGAAGTTTCTTAAAAGTAAAAGAGGCTGATATGTGATTAAATAGCAACATGTATGTTACAAATACTAAGCACCCACATAAATTCTGAGGAGAGAGAAATATGAGAGCCATACAGTGGTTGGGGAAGAATACAAATGGAAGAAAGGAGTGCACAAATTAACAGAAGAGACATAAAAAAGGAAAGAATAAACAGCACTCAGAAGACAGCTGAATATGCTAGCTGAATATGGATCATGTTAGGGAATAAGAAGAAATAAGGTCAGACAGGTAGGCTAAATCTAGATTATAGGATCTTTACTACCTGACAGAGGGAGTTAGTCTTTTATTCTCTGATCAAGAGGAAGACAATGAAGCAAGTGAAATAATCTGAAAATTCTGAGCAAGTGAAATAATCATTTGATCACTGATTTAAGACCTGAGAAGGAATTTTTGGTGTCATCTAATGCCCTCATTTAAGAAATCAGGAAACTGAGGCCAGCAACATGACATGGCTTATCCAAGATCACACAGGTTCTAAGTGTGTGGCAGAGAAGGGACTGGAACCCAGGTCCTGAGTCAATCCATTTTTATTTCCATTGTTACTATGTCTCCCTAAAAACAGTATTTTGAGAAAACTAACTAGACCATAACCTACAGAATGAATAAAAGGGAGAAAAGAAAGGGAAACCATGATAGTTATATAATAAGCCACACATGATATGATGAGATGTGAAAGTACTAGAAAAGGATGAATAGAAGAAACATTTCAAGAAAGCTCCACCAGAACATCATAACTAACAGAAAAGAGATCAGGGATTCTTAACCCAAGGTCTGTCCATGAACTTGTTTTGTTTTTTGAGAAATGTGTTTCAATATGGTTAGTATCTTTTGTAACCTGTGTCCTATATTTAAATTTTAAATTTTTTAAATTCAAATTTTTCTTCTGAGAAAGGGTCCTTAGTTTTCATTAAACTGCCAAACAGGTCCATAATACAAAAGGTAAAGAAAGAACCTCTGATGTAAGTACTCAAATGATGGTAAGAGATGAGTCAAAAATTATTTTTAACATGGGTCAATGTAATATTGATAGTACCTTTAACATTAACAGGGAAATTGAGAAAATTAACAAATCTGAAGACAGCAGAATGGTGATGCTTTCCATTTGGGATACACTGATCATAACTAACTCTATCCTATACATCATAGTAAAATTAATTAGATCTTCCCTGCCCCTTAACAGACCTAGGAGGGAGTTTGAAGACTTTCCCTGCGGTGAAGATAAACTCTGCCCCCTGACAGGCTGAATGTAATCACATGGAGCCCGTGGTGGGAGGAGTTTGCTGAGGAGAAGCACAGACCACAGGAAGCTGGTAGAGAGCTAGCCAGACAGTTGGAGACAGCTGGGGACAGAGAAGCTCAGGCAAGGGTTTTGTGAGCAAAAATTGATCTTGTATTGGTTTGCGGGAAGGCTGAAGGACACTGTGGCTCTCAGCATTAATATGGCTTCTGAATATCTTCGGTACTATGATGGAATCGGCTTGCTGGTTTTGGGATTCGGCTTTCTGGTGTCTGAATAAACCCTTCAGTTCTGTGCTCTATCTAAAGAGTTTCGCATATTTTGCGATCGAATGTCATGTGATACTTATAGTCATGGTCTTTATCGTGATCATGGGCACTATAAATATTGCACTGGCACTAAAGTCTTTCACATCTCTTAAATCTAGCTATCTTTTCACTGTCACATGCAATCTTTCCATATGATAATGCCTACCAACCTTAGCAAAAGGAAAAATAAAGGAAGTATAAAATACATTAATAATCAGGAGATGATGAATTATAACTCCCAAGACAAACATTTCAACCACCTATTAAAAGTATTTTACAACTGAATCACAAAATAAAGATAATATAAATGTGATGTATTAAAAAGGGAAATTAAATATTACTGTCCTACTTTAAAAAAAAAAGTACAAATAGATGCACAATCAAGGAAGCACAAGGAGAATAACTTATATAGTAACAACATTTTAAAGAAAAATAACTTTGAAAGACTTAAGAACTCTAACCAATCAACACTCCAGAGAAACCAGTGGTGATGCATGCTACCTATCTCCTATTACAGGGTTGATGATGGACTTAAAGTACAAAATGAGACACACATGGCAAATCTATGGATTTGTTTTGTTCCACTATGCTTCTTTGTTAGAACGCTTCTATTTTTCTCTTCTTTCTTTTTCATTGCTAGGCAGCATTTGGGGGAGAGAGGACAGCTAGTAATAATGTTGCTTTAAAAAAGGGTCATTGAAGCATTTTTAAATGCACAGCAGGGAAAAGAAGTTTAAAAAGAGGAAAGCTTTAAAAGTTGAATTTATTACAAACTTTTTTTTAAAAAGTACCCCAACCCCACACATAATAGAAATTTGTAGTTTCACATACATTCTTTTTTTTGTTCTATTTTATAAATGGAAATATTCATGCTAAATTCAAAATAAAAACTTTTAAAGAAAAAAGGAACTTAAATACAAATATACATTCTTCATAAGCTTATGTTTATTAATATATTTCTGTTGATAACACTCTGAGGGTCTTTTTCTTCAATAGCACTTTTTATTTTTCATTGTTTTCCATGAGAGAAATTAACCATGCCAAGATTAACCCTATCAAGAAGTATGCATAGGTATATATATATATATATATATATATATATATATATATATATATATAATCTGATAAATGTGTGTATAATATGTAATGTACATTATATTTACATATAGAAGTTTTTATATAATCTGATAATATAGACAATATATACACGTGATATTTGCATATAATCTGATTATCAATGCATATATATTATCTGATTATTAATGTATGTGTAAATATACACATGTGTATATATGTAGATAGATGCAGACATATCTTATTATATAAGATAAATCTTAACATATTCAAGTTCTCACAAAAAAATATGAAAAAAATGACTGCTGAAGAAAATGAATTTCAAAGTGTTATCAACAGATGAGGAAAATAAACAGAACAAGTGAGGGATAAGGTATTAAAAAAAGGTAATGTTACAATGAAGGCAAATGCTTGGGAATTATTTATTAATGGGATTACGACTCTCATTCAACTATGAATTTTGAATGTTACTAACAAAGGCCGAAGTTGTATTGACATAATCCAAAACATCAGGTGTTCTGTCAGTTTTTAATGAAATTTCTAGTAGTCTCTGCATGAATTGTGAAAATATGTCTTTGCAAATCCATTTTGCAACTATACCTCTCTGTGAGAGGAGTTTTTGCATAAGTCTTCTGGGTACCTTTCTCAAGTATAGAACAATATTACATAAAATATACTGAGCATTAGAATCTAGTGATATTTGACAATTTTTTGCAAAGTCTAAAACTCATACTTAAATACTTATTTTAAGGATGTGTGATTTCATTCCTTACTCATTCTACCAATAAAGATCACATCAAATTAGTAGTGAATTATTAGATAGCTTTGGTAGACATTAAAAGGTCATCTTAAGTTAAAAAAAAAAAAGAAAGAAATACAGAGCAGTGAAGATAATTTTGCAAGAAGTCACTGAAATTTTCAATTACAAAGCATATCATTTTTGTTCTCTCGAGCATCAATCTGATTATTTTTCTTTACATTGAATATTGTTTTCTTAAGTGAAATGAAGAATTTAACTCACTATAATACAGAGAGGCATCTTGAAAACAAGTACTAGTCAGATATTTACAGTACATAAGGTACAATAACACTGTTTTCAACTAATGTTGGTTTTTTAAATACCCCTGCTTGGTACAGTGGGAAAAAGTACTAGTTTTGGAATCAAAGGATTTGAAGTGGAATACTGGCTCTTCTGTTTACTATGTTGGATAAACTACAGCCTCTCTATTTCTGTTTTCTCCACAGTAAAATGCAAAGCATAGATGAGATTAAATCTAAGGTCTCTTCCAGTTCAAAATCTATGATACTATATGACAAATTAATATCTGAGGGTCTATGTAGGCAAATTATTAGAATTTTCTTATCTAATTTGATAGTAAATGAACCATTAGTTTCTGATAAGCACTGACTCATAAGATTCAAAGAAAACGAAAAAAAAATCACATTGGTTGTGGTTTGTTTTGTGTAATCACGTCTGTTGGTCACATGGGGAAACAGCTTTTTGGTGCCATATTACCCAAAACAACCAGTGATAAAACACAAATGTAGAACCTACAAACCTATGTAAATAAAATGAAATAAAGATTTACCTATAGAGTTGTGAGTGCATCTTTAGGAATGTAGACATTCCATTCCTCCTTCACACTCTACTAAAATATTTCAAATACAGTAAATTCCACATCAAAAACTAGATATTTACTTTTTTCAGAACAAAGCATATTGGCATTAGGATTTCTCAGAATCCTCTGGTTGCTCAGATAATATACTTTTTACCAATTGGTAAATATATAGTCTTTTGTCACTGAAAGGAAAAGAATTCTAGACTGCAAACAAAAAACACTATTACATTAAAAGGGGTCATAAAACTAGATTTAAGGAAACACCTGTACGTAAAAGATTGTGTCCATTTGTGCGAAGGGGATGTGAATGATTTCACTCCTTAATTTTCCACCACTGCTTTGATTTTCTGCCTCTAGTATACACTTTACTATCTGAAAGGGGAGGGGAAGGACAGGGAGGAGGGAATAAGCATTTAAGTACATACAATGTGCTAGGACTATGCCAAGTGCTTTACAAATACCATCCTACTTAATCCTTACAACAGTCCTTGTAAGGTAGGTGATATTCCCATTTTACAGATAAGGAAAATGAGGCCAACAGGTTAAATAATTTGTCCAGGGTCACACAGTTAATAACTGAGTCTGGATTTGAACTTAAGTCTTCCTGACTAGGCCCAACACTCCATCCCTTCGGAGGAGGGAAAAGGGAAAGAGAAAATATCTATAGACTTTATCTGATCCAACGGCATCCCATCATAAGGACTCTTATGGACCATGATGTCTGGTATCCCTTTCCAATATCACAAATGTTTGGAGACAGGTAGATAAGCACCTACGGAAGTGAAGATAATGTGTGTGTGTGTTCAAGAATACATCCATATCCTCAAAGTACAAGTTACTTTGTGCCTGCCAAAAACTGAAAGAATCTCTCTTATCCTTAGTGTCAGCTCTTCCGGGTATTTATTTTCTCTTTTTACTGGCTCTCTAGATCATGAGTGAATATTTAGTTGTATGACCCTCTAAAGGATGCCCACATCTTCTTCAACTATAGATTCTTTCCAATGTACTATCTTTTATGAATTCCTCAGCCCAAGTCACAAAATATTTCATTTATTTAATGGGATAACATGACAAAAATCCCCCATGCCTCCAAAAGGTAATATGTAAAGCTACCAGTCATGAAATGAAATTTCAATAAAATGCTTTAATTGTACCAAGAAAGAAATTATGGGACATTTGTGGCCAGAAGATATCAGTGTTAAGGACACCTCACACTAAGTATTTTTTTTAATATATTTATTTTAACATTCATTTCTTAAAATTTTGAGTTCCAAATTCTCTCTTCCTCAAGGTCTTTCCCAACCCTTGGAGAAGGCAATCAACATGATATCATTTATACATGTGAAATCATGCAAAATATTTCCATACTGCAAAATAAACAAACAAACAAATAAAACTAAAGCAAGAAAAATAAGGTAAATAAAAAAGTATGCTTCAATCTGCAGTGAGAGTTCATTAGTTCTCTAAATGTGGAGAGTTATTTTTAATTGTGAATCGTTTGGAACTTGTCTTGCATCATTGTATAAATTAGAGTAGCTGTCTTTCACAGTTGATCATTGTTGCAATATGCCTCACAGCATTTATTATTTACACTATCTTAATTTAAAATACAAGAGGAAGTCAAAGAAAATACTTTTAAATGAAAGATTCCAATACTGCTCAGAACTATATGCTGGATCACAAGTTTAACTTCCAATAACACAAAAAAAATTTCTCCTAAAGATTTTGTAGCACTGAATACATCACAATCACCCTTAGACTTTGTAACTAAGTTTCTTTCCTCTCATGTTCTACTAAAATTACTTTTAAAATACATCCCCCTCAGTAACAACACTGCCTGTCCTTGTCCCTTGCCCTTCAAAAATAAGTCCCCTTGATCTCTACAATTTATCAGATGACAATCTTTTAAGCTAGAAAGTCCTTCAGCAATTATATAATCCAGTTCCCTTGCTTTACAGAGGAGGAAACTGAGGCCTAATAAGGTTAAGCCACTTTCCTAACAGTCACACAAGGAGCAGCAGAGTCCAGATCCAAACAGAAATCCAATGCTCTTTCCACTATGTCATACTACTGCTTTACCTCTCCTCTTAAAAATTAATGTGACTGGGGGTGGCCAGGTGGCTCAGCGAGTAAGAGCACCGGCTCCAGTGTCGGGATGACCTGGGTATCAAATCTGGGCTTGGATGCTCAGCACCACACCCAGAAATAAATGGCCGTGTAACCTTGAGCAAGTTACTTAACCCCGATTGCTTTAAAAAAAAAAAAAATTTAATGTGACTTTGGCAAAACATTTCCAGGAATAAGGTTGTGTTGGGTAGCTGGACTCTGCCCTGGAGTGTTGTATTCAAGTAGAGGCCCCACAGTTTAAGGGGTTCGAAAAGCGAAGGAGAGCAACCAGTATGATGAAGAACCTGGTGAAGGACTCACTGAAAAGAACTGATAATGTTCTAGAAAACAGAAGGGGGGGGGGCAATAATAGCAGTGTTCAAGTATTTAAATTCAGACATTGTAATAATTAGGGCTGTCCAAACCTGGAAATTGGGTCTCCTCCACTGAAAGGCCCATCCAACTCTAAATTCTGTAATTCTGGGAAACCTTTTCCCCCAAATCCCAGCAGCAGCATCTTTTTCCACTGAGGATTTTTAAGTAACCCATGGTCAGACTCCCAAAGTCCTAGATCTCATTTTTTCATCGTTTCCATCTCTAGAGTGATTTTATTTCCAGAGCAGTGTGACAGAAGTCAGTGGACCTGGTTTTAAATTCCAGCTTTGTCCCCTTACTAACTGCCAAACTTGATTCTCTGGGCCTCAGCTACATAATCTGCAAAACTAGGGGTTTGCCCCTTCCAGCTCTATGTATCAAGGATGCTGTGAAAATGAGTATATCCCACAGAGCAACTTTAACTATCATTTTCTATACTGGGAGGAAAAAACCCAATTACGACATTTAGCCCAAATTCTCAGTTCCATCGACAAGCACAACAGTTAAAGGGAGTGGGAGACCGGGGCTGAATTGTAAGGTGGCTGTCACCATCCATAACACTTTTCCCTAAAGATAACGACATAGAGAAGGCTGCAGAGAATCCTGAGTGCTTAATCAGGACCGGGGGTCAGGCCCAGCTGGTTGGGCTGCTTTCAGGTTGCCCTTCAAGGACTTGAGGAACGGGGGGGAGGCCTGAGTGTCGAGGATGCTGCAGGGGGGGGGGGGGGGGGGGGGGGGGGGGGGGTGGGGGGGGGGATGCAAGGGAGAGGGGAGGACATGAGGATGGGGAGGAGAAAGGAGATGGAGAACGAAGGAGAGAATGAGAAAAAAGAAAGGAGAATGGGAAGGAGGGGAGATAAGGAAGGGGAAAGAGAGGAAGGGCAGAGAAAGGGAAGGAGAGAGAGAGAAAGGGGGAAGGGAGGAAGAGGAGGAGAGGGAAGAAAGGAGGGAAGAGAGGGAGAGCCAGGGAAGAGGAAAGGAAAAGGAGAAGGAAGGAAGGGGGGAGATGGAGAAGGTGGGGAGAGAGGAAGTGAGGAGACAGAGAAGGAAGAGGAGGGAAGAGGAGAGGGAGGGAAGAGGAGAAAAAAGAAAAGAGAAAAGGAGAGGGAAGGAAGGAAGAGAGGGGGCGGGGGAAGGAGGGGGCGGAGCCACGGGCCGGTGACTGGCAGCGCTTCTTACGCGCCCGCGGCTCAGTCGCCGGGAAGGATGGCCACGCGGCCACCACCCCGTTCTCGGGAGAGGGAAGGCGCCCAGGGGGACGGGGATCGGTGACTCACCCACAGGCCGGCACCCCAGGAACACCGCTCTCCGACAGTCGGACTGCGGCATCTTCTCAGGCTCCCTCGGCGGCCGCGGGAGACAGAGGCGGCGGCGGGGGGCCCCCATGCAGCGGAGCTCCTCTTGGGGCCGCCTCGCTCCCCACAGTGGCCCAGCTCCTCCCCGCCCCCGGCAGCGGCTGCTGGAGCCCGAGCCGGAGCCAGAGGCGGAACCCAGCGCGAGCCACCTCGGCCGCCGCCGCCCGGCGCCCACGTGACCTGCGCGTCAGGGCGCCCGGGCCGCGTCAGGCGCCTCCGCCGAGGCTCGGAGCCCGCGAGCGAGGCGCCGCGCCTTCTCGTCACTGTGCAGAAAGCCCCTCCGCCCTGCCGCTGCTCTCCCTCAGCTCGGACGCCCCTTCCCACTTTTCCTCCCCCGCTTCTCGGTTGCTCAGCAAGAAAGAGGAGCTTCCTTTGCCTCTGGCCCTGCCCGGCCCTCCGTCCGCAGCACCCGGGAAGCAAGCAGGGGTACGTGGGTTCTGGGAACGCTGACACGGCGCGGTTGGCCTCTAGCCGTGCCTCGGGCGGGGAACGGACCTCGGTTCTGAAGCTGATCCGCTGTCGCCCACGATACCTGCCTGCCCTGCCTTTAACTTACAAGCACTGTGCCAAGGGCTAGGGATACACATAAGTGCTCCTTTTTAAGTCTAATCGGCCTTCATAACCGCACTTCATCTCAGCAGATGCTGGAGTGGTTTGCCATTTCCTTCTCCAGATCATTTTACAGATGAGGACACTAAGGCAAACAGGGTTAAGTGACTTGCCCAAGGTCACACAGCTAGTGTCTGAAGCCGGCTTTGACTCCAAGGCCAGCGCTTTATCCACTGGGTCACAGTGGAGCCTCATCACCACCGATGGACGAGCTAAATCCAATGGGTTCTCATCCTTCTGGACCTCTTTTGGTGACGCAGCCGAACCACCTCCTCCCTGGTTTGGGATTATCCATGTCTCATTCCCTGTGCATGAGTCTACTCCAGAGATGTCTTTCAGTCTGTTTCTGTCTCTACACTCTGAGAGCTACCATGGATTCGATTATCGTTTCTGTTTCACTCCCAAACCCAATCCTCATTGGTCTCCTGTTCTCTTATCCTGCACTCCCAACTGCCTACTGGACATTTCCAACTGGATGTCACCTAGTTATATCAAAATCAGCATGCCCCAAAGAAAACTTAATATCTTTCTTCTGAAATACCTCTTTCTAGCTTTCCTACATCTGTCAAAGGCACCACCCACCATTTTTCCAGACACAAGATCGCAACCTCAGTCTCCTCAGCTCCTCTTTATCCAATATCCAGTCAGTTACCAACTCCTCTCAATTCTATCTGCACAAAATCTCTTGAGTTTCCCACCACACAAAGCTCCCACCTTAGTTTAAGTGTTCACCTGTTACTTGGACTGCAATCAACTCCTTATTGGTTTCTTTCTCTTCAACAATCCATTCTTCATACAGTTGTCAAGTGATATTCCTGAAGTTGAGGTCTGACCATATCTTATCTCCTGCTCAAAAAGGACGCCTAGAATTTATGATTATTTTATTATTATAAGGTTCTCCCCATGTGGAAATCCACCATACCAATACAGATGTAAAACTGGTCCATAATGTATAGCTCCCAGAGAGTTGTTTGGAGCAATGCCTATGTGTCAGAAGCAGGACTTTGAACCTCAGTCTCCCTAAAGCCAGACCTCTATCCACCTCAAACAATTTTTATATACTCCCTCACAAAGCATGCAATATAATTCTCAATAGTGACTTAGGTAGTTCTTAATCATAAAAACATGAAAAAAGATGCTATTGTGCTATAAGAAATGATGAAGAGAGTGGTTTCAAAAGAAACATGGCAAGACCCATATGAACTGATGGCATGTGAGAAGTGAGAAGAACCAGGAGATGATTGTACACAGTAACAGCAATATTATAAAGATGATCAACTGCAAAAGACTTGGCTACTCTGATCAATAACAGTGATCCAAGACAATTCCAAAAGACTAGTGATAGAAAAATGCTATCCACCTCCAGAGAGAGAACTCATGAACTCTGAGTGCAAATTGAAGGATAATTTTCTAGCTACCTCTTTTAAAAAATGATACAGCTGATATGGAAATGTTTTACATGGTTTCACATATAATTGGCATAATGTTTTCCTTCTCAGTGGGTGGGGGAGGGATGGGAGAAAAGGCTAAATCTGGAACTCAAAATTTAAAAAGAAAAAAATGACAGATATGAATAAATCATAAATATTTGAAAAATATTTAAAAAGAAAATTGTTTAACATGCAAAGGAACCTCTTTTGTGGTATAAAAACAGGCAATAGCTAATTCAGTATTTTAAGTTCTATGATTTTATCTATATGCTCCCTCTAATGATACAAATTGGAAATCTCCATATCTTGCAAATAACTGCACTAGTTACCTTAGTTAAAATATCCCATAGCCAACTTTCTAGTGATTGGCCAGACTCAGACCTAGTCTGTTATAGGTGTTCAACTTAGTAGGACTTATCAGGGTTTATACTCCACAGGGTCACTTCAATGCCATGATGGAACATCTGAGCAAGACCTTAGTTGAAGGAAAAACAAAATAAAAAACTTAATTCTTGATATTTTAATAATATTCAAAAATGAAACAAGCATTTTTGTCTTATTTTTGTGTGCTGCTAGCTTGATAGGGAAAGAATCAAAGCTTTAGAGTGAGAATAAAAGTAGCAACCACTAAAGAAATTTTGCAAAATTCCTTGAGCTATATTGACTTTTTTTCCCCTTTTCAATCTTTACTAAAGACTTTTTAAAAGATCAATTTAAAAAACATTTAATTGCTTCCTGTGTGTAAGGTGTGGGCTTAGATGCTGGGAATACAAAGACAAAAAAAATACAACTATCCCTATCTTTCAGTTTGCATGTTATCAAACTATGGAGACTATACATAAACAGCTAAGTATATATATATATATATATATATATATATATATGTATATATATATATATATACTTTAAATATAATTTAAAGAAAGAGCACACTAATGAGAGGATGAGAAAAGGCCTCATAAGGCCTTAGATGTATTTATTGAGCACCTCCTGTGTTTAAGGCTCATGTTAAGGGCTCTGTTTCAGGAAAATCTAAAAATCTCAAGGTTACCCATGCTTTTAAATATCCCAAACAAATGGCCTTTTTTTTGAAGTCAATAGGTGTGACCAATTTTGTACATAGACCTTCGGCCCCAGGTTCCCCACTCCTGACCTAAACTAATCAGAATAGTAGGGAACCTACATGGGCACTAATGCTGAATTTGTCATTGAGTGTGACAGTGAGCAAGTCACTTTACCTCTTGATTCTTTCTACAGCATGCTCTCTAAGAGCCCTTGCTCTAATATTCTAAAGTTTTGTGATTTGACGTAACAGTGATCACACACACACACACACCCAGCACTACACGACACACCTCCTCACTTCTTTTTCCTCCCACCAGAGACCTAAGCCATTGAACTCAGAACATAAGACCTTAGAGCCAGAAGGCCCTCAAAGGCTATCTAATTCAGCCTTTCATTTTGTAGCTGAGAAAACTGAAATTTAAAGTCATAGGGACTGTAAAGAGACAGGATCTAAAGCCTTAGAGATCTAAATTAGGTTTAAAAAAATCTGCCTTCATGGCAACACATTCTACCTAGGAAGAAGGATGAGAAAGAGAAGACTAAAACTGCCATTTTATTATCACAGAATCTTTAAGTTAGAATATAACTCAGAGTCCCACCCTTGCCTGGAAAAGAAACCCCTCCATAGCCTACTGGATAAGTAGTTAAACTCCACTCTTTACTTGAAGCCTTATTATTAGCAATCACAACAATAATAGATTTCTACTCTTCACTGTTGTGTAAAGTGACCCTAGGTTCTCTAAGACTATGTATACCAGTAGACAGTAAGTTCTGCTAGGTTATACCAAACTCGAAAAGTTTCAAGTATGAGTCCAGTGACAGAATGATGTCATCTGAGGCCTAGCCTAGTTCAGAAAGGCTGACCACCAGGTGTTGAATTTTTCTGGTTATCATTACTAATGAAAACAGCACCTTCCTCTTTTGCCTTCCTCCTCCCCATCCTACCCTGCAAACAATTTGGGCTGCCTGATTGCTTACATGGCTTGACTAAGTTAGGAATTGCCAACTCTATTCTTTCTGGTGAGGTAGAAGACATCCAGGCCTTATCATATACCCTACCACTGCCTCCTAAAGTCCTCTAGACTTTACAATCTACTCTGGAGATTCCTGCCCACCCCCTCTCCACACCACTCCTCCCAGCACTGTCACCTGATCTAATGATATAACTCCTGAGGCTTACATTTGCCTGTTTTTATCAAGACTCCAGGGCTTTTCCCCACTTTTTATATGGTCTCCCTCCTTTAAAGGGAGGACTCCTTGGGAGTAGAGACTATTTGGCTTTTTCTATTTGTGTCCCCAGTCTGTGTCCCAAATTTACTACTATGCTGGCACAAAGTCAGTATGTAGATGCTTTTCATTCATCTGTCATAAATTTAGAGCTAGCAAGGACTTTGAAGATCACTAAATCCAGCCCCCTCATTATATAGATTAGAAAACTGGGGTTCATAAAAATTAAATGACTTGCCCAGGATTGTTCTTCATGGATAGAAGTACCCACAGAGATGAAACCATATGGAATGGCAACTACATTTGCACAGCAATTTGAAGTTAACAGATTACTTTCTCCATAACAACTCTGTAAAGTAGTGCAAGTATTTTTACTTTCATCATAGATAAAAAGCATCTCAGCTTAATTTACCTGAAGAACTACTTGAGTCAATTCCATCAAAGATCAAAGAAATGCAGACAAGTAGATAGAAGTAAAACAAAGGTGCTTAAGAATTAAATGATTTTTGAGTTAATGTATAGCTTTGTTATTTTATCTTATTTTTATATTACCTTCATTTCTAAATATATATCTTCTCCTTCCCCACCCAGTAATCTGTCTCTTACAACAGGTTATAAAGGAAAGAGAAGGAAGAGGAGGAGGGAAAGAGAAAAGGGAAAGGAAAAAGGAGGGGAGGGGAAAGGGAAGGGTAAGAACAGTTCAATAAAACCAATCATGTCTGACAACACATATACTATTCAACACCTATAGTCCTCCACTTTAGCAAAGAGAGGAGGAAGGTGCATTATCTGGAATTTTCTCCAGTGGCAAATTTTATTATAATTACATGATATATAGGTTGAACAAGCCAAAGCTCTCAGTTTTTGAGAAATTTTCAGCTAGGATAAGATCTGGCATAAATCAAACAAATTTCACCTTACCTCTAATTATTTATACATTGGTTGTGAGGTCATCTTACAAGTACAGAAAAATTTAATGGTATCTTTAAAGAATTCATGTTAAATTTGCATCCTCCACTATAGAATTGTACCCTTCCAAAATAGCTATAGCCTACTCTTTTTCTCCCCTTAAACTCCAAAAATTTTCACAGTTCAGTCTCTAAGTTCTCTGAAATATGTGCAAAATAAGTCCAAAATGAGTGCTTTTCTGAGGAGGAGATTGAGGCCCTTGTAGAAGGGCTCTTTAAGATATTAGCAAAGCTGTCCCAGGAGCTAGTCATCATTTTGGGCAATGGGTCATTCAAGAGCACAAGGTTTAAAACAAACATTCCCTTTGCTAAAAAACATATTCCAGGGGCAGCTAGGTGGTGCATTGAGTAAAGTGCTGACCCTGGGAGTCAGGAGGACCTGAGTTAAAATCCGGCCTCAGACACTTGACACAATTGCTGGCCATGTGACTTTGGGCAAGTCACTTAACCCCAATTTCCCTCCAAAAAGCAAAAAAAAAAAAATCAAATGAGAGAGATTGAGGAATTTTGGGGGCTGGCTAGGTGGCACAGTGAGTGCTGGCCCTGGAGTCAGGAGGACCTGAGTTTGGATCTGGCTTCAGACATTTAACATACACAAACAAAAAACCTAGCCATGTGACCTTGGGCAAGTTACTTAAAAAACCCAATTGCCCTAAAAAAAAAAAATTATATATATATATATATATATATTCCAGTTCCCTCTGGCAGAAGGAGTTCTCATGTAATTAAATACAAGTTCAGAGATTAAAAACAAATAAAAGCTAGTGTCAAGAAAGTTAAAAAGCAGTAAGCAAGGAGGTTCTCTGAGGTCTCATAGACCTCCTTGTCAAAGTCCTAAAAACTTGTTTTATATTCCTCTTGTACAAAGTCCCCCCTGAGTCCCAGATCAGTCCACCTAGGGTAAAACTTAACTTAAACTGCTCCAAATAAGTACAATTTCACTACTTTAAACAGACTTGGATTATTTTGTGAGAATATAGAAAATAGAAAAAAAGGCAAAAAAAATTCTCTCAAGGAGCTCACAGTCTAATGGTGGAGACAACATGCAAACAACTATGTACAAACAAAATACACACAGGATAAACTAGAAATATTCAACAGAGGAAAAGCACTAGCATTAAGGGAATTCTGGAAATACTTCTTACTATTCTCTTATCCATCCCCTCTTATCCATTCCTTCTATGAGCCTCTTAATTTCCCCAAAATAACTAAAGAAAATACTCCCTTTTTGTGTCTATGGGAATTGGGCCAGTTCTAAACAGCAGACTAGAAAAATTCCTGTAATGCCTTGGCATAAGCAGAGTTTTCCAGAAGGCAATCAATTATTGTTTCCTTCCATTTGATTCTGGAGGCTAGTAGGCACCTTCCAAATTCATTAACTGACCTAGGCCTTGACTTCATATGATAAGAATACCTTCTGTTGAATGACTAAATTTTGACTTAGTCATTAAACTAGAAAATATTCCAGTTTTGACACTTCCCAAAAGCAATACGGAATCAAGAAGGAAAAGAAACAAACAGAAGTGTTAAAAGAGCAATCTCTTAACTGCTCCCTTGCAGTTTTTTAGACAAATTTTTCCTTATAAAAGGTACCCAGATCAACTCAAAAGGTTCTTAATATCTATCCTTGTTAAACATCGTTCTTCTGTGAAAGCTAAGTAAATCTCCTTTTGTTAAATGTTATTGTTGAATAACCTATAAATGTCTCATTTTGTTCCATATGAACACAAACTCCCAGAGGTAGGTTTGACTTAGGCCTAGCCCCAAACAAGGGGCAACAAATTTGATATGAAAAAGAAGTAAAAAGCCTAAACTAGAACCATGATCCAGGTAAACTCTGAATTTTACAAGTTAAACTTTGATTTTTTTAATAGAAATGTTACAGAGAATTTTTATTTAGGGTGAAAAATTGTGTAAATAATCACACAAACACACATATACTCTTTTGGATTTTGAAACCCAAACTGTAAAATTTTGTAACATTTTAGATTAGGAACCTAAAATAATCCCATTTAACACTTTCATTTAATTTAACATAAATGTCACCTCACTATGACTTCTCCATAATGTTTCTACCCCCACTCTCTTCTATAGAAAAAAAGTATAGTTAAGCAAAATGAAGCAACACATTGGCTAAGTCTGACAATATATGCCTTAATTCTGCGTCTATAATCCACCTCTTTTCTCAGAGAAAAAGGTTTATTTCTCTTCAGTTCTTTAGAGTCACCACTGATTGTTGCATTAATCAGAGTTCAGATACCTTTCAATGCTCTTTCCCTTTACACTGTTGGTAAGACCATTTTACAAATGAGGAAACTAAGGCCCAAATGAAATCACCAAGCACTTATTAAGCCCAAAATTATACAAGGACAAAACTCTATGGTTCAAATCCATTCATTATGCTACAGAACCACAACTGTAAACTGATGAAGTATTAAGCAATTAATAGCTCTCATCCACATGGGATTGAAGGCTACAGACTACACATTCTTTCCAGGTCACAGCTGAAGAGAGTTGACATGTTTTCTCTTATTCTAAAAGATGGAAGAGAGGGAAGATAGTCATACAAAATATCTCTGTCACAGATTTTCACTTATTTTTATTCACTTATTCTCAGTTTAGTTGCAATTTTAGGGTGAACTAGCAAAGGGTTAAAGGTTTTACTAGTCTTCAGTTGACATTCACAAATTGTTTTCTGTACTTACCAGGTAGCAGGGCAGTAGAGTACCAGACTTGGAGTCATGAACACCTGAGTTCAATTACAGCCTCAGCCACTAAGCTAGCTGTATGACCCCCGGTCACTTAACCCTGTTTGTCTCATCTGTAAAATGAGTTTCTTCATCTGTAAAATGAATTGGAGAAGGCAATAGCAAATCACTCTAATATCTCTGCCAAGAAAACCCCAAATGGGGTCATGAAAAGTCAGATATGATTGAAAATTGACTGAGCAATGACATACATCCAAGCAGGCAGAGAAAAGGTCATTTGACATTTAGATATGACATATACTTTCTTTTTAAAAAGATTGCATGTAGATACAAGATATTAACATGTATCCCACTCTCTCTAATATCACAGCACTATTTAGGTTCAAAGTTGGAGTTCAATATGTGATTCTTGCCTCTATAAACTACTACCTTCTCTATCAGCAAATGAGATTTGGAGCTAAAATCAAAATATTTAATTGGGACAAAATACCAAAGTAAATAGAGAAAAATCATACATTGAAGGCATTCTCAGCCTCCCAAACACGAATAGTGATCATCTGCCACAGACTCACATGTTGGTGGGGAGAACTACTTCCCTGAAAAACTTTTGCTCCAAGGTAGATATAGGTGCCATCTGTCTTATATTGTGGCTGGAAACTCTGATAGTTGTCTAGGGTCTCCATGGTTTCTTGGTTCTTCTACACAGCTGCTCCAGAGGAGGCTAGGCAGTCCATTCCTCTGCCATCCCATTGCCTGCCTGCCCATA
Source organism: Petaurus breviceps papuanus (assembly GCF_028583685.1). Taxonomy (NCBI): domain Eukaryota; kingdom Metazoa; phylum Chordata; class Mammalia; order Diprotodontia; family Petauridae; genus Petaurus; species Petaurus breviceps. Next base: position 3,514,456 of record NW_027185612.1, on the reverse strand, counting down.
CTTTGCTGCTCTGCCCTTCTCTGTAGTTCATTCCTGACAGCCTGTTTAGGGGGAGACTTTAATATTCAGAACTATATGCCTGGGGCTAGTCATTAACCATCTTCAGTTCTTTCTTTAGTTAGGTCAAGCCTAAGCATAGTCTAAGCACAAAAGGGTTATTAAATTAATTAACAAAACAAAACAACATTAAGTGCTTACTAGGTTCACTGTGTATATAAATCTTCCACAGTAAGACCTCACTAAACTGCCACCCTCCTGTTTCACTGAGGCACTGGAGTTTTTGGACTCTAGCCTCTAACAGGTTCACTCTTGATTTGGGCAGACAGGAAGGATAGGAAGACAGCTTCTAGGGGTTTAATAATCTTTCTTTATTCTAGTCTAGTCTTCTCAACAAATTCCTGATAATGGGAACACTAATTCCTACAGGATCCCCTAATCATCCTTCTTTCAGGGGCCAATAAGAAGGGGGTCAACTACCCCTATGTCTCAATGGGATCAATCAAGACAGACACAGCTTGTGCATTCCCCTAAGTACCCTCAAGTCTCAATGGGGAGCTATTTGAGGCAAACAGAGATTCCCCCCAAGCCTTATATTCCCCTGTGGGTTCCACACTCACTGACCAGTGCCCACTTGCTTTGTAGGGTAACAGACAGAGAAGGCAACTTGCCAGCATTAGCCTCACGAGTTTACATTATCTCACTGTTATATCTCATAAATGTTTATATTATCTATCATTATATAACACTGCACAAACGTGGTAGAAATGTATACAATTCATGAGCCTGGGAAATAGAGGTTTTTATGGCCATGGTTCCTGAGAAATATTATCTAAAACAGAATATCAAAAACCATGTTTTACACACTAAAATCCACATGACTTACACTTCCCCAAAGGACAATCACTAGATAAAATTCTTAGCCCATTCTGAGTGAATAAATTCCTTTCACCTCTTCCTATGTACTCTGCATATGGTCTGCATCTCAGACTGAATCTTTCAGAAACTGAGAATAAAGACATACACTTTTCATAGGTCTAGCTAGATAGGTCTGAATCCAGCAAATTGGCCTCTGTCTCAGGTTTACTCTGGTCTAGGCATATCAAAACTTCAGCCAACTTACTTAACTCAGGACTAGCTAGATGGCAGCATAACTAGACTTAAAAAAAGAAGAAAGAAAGAAAAAGAAAATGTGTTTATTCTCATTCTCTGAAAGATTCGGTCTGGGTACAGACAAAATGCAGGATATATAGGAAGAGGTAAAAGGGATTTTCTCAGAACAAGTTAAGAATTTTATCTTGTCCAATATAAAAAAACAAGGCTTCTGTGTGAGAAACATGGTTGAAAAAAATAATAATAATTAGTATAATTAAAAGACACATGGCAAAATAAATCAGTAATATTACACAGCATAGAGTTGGATAACTCTTCCTCCCAGCTCAGTCCTGCTTTCACTCAGCCTTCTCCTCATCTTAATTTTATGGTCAGTCTTAGGTAAAACAGCTTTTACTTAAAAACTCATCCCCTCTAGCTTGCTTTCCATCACAGAAAATATTCTCTTCTTTACAGAGCCCTAATGCAAGACATGTTTGTTTTTTCATTTATCTCTCTTCCATCAAGACTCTTAGACAGATTTTCCCAAGGTTTTCTCTATTCTTATGCTCCCTTAAATAGGGGCATCCTTGAATATTTACTTGCTCCTGATATAAAATGCTTTGGATAGTTGGTATCTGACTCCTTCCTACAAATCACAACCAAAGATTTCCATTCTCCCCCTCTCACTTCCCTTGATTTGAAAGAAAACAGAAGGATGGAGAGGGGCAGGGGGAGTGGCAGGTAGGGCTGGTGCCTACTATGTGTTGATGACAATACTAAGAGTATTTATATAGATTATCAGACCACATATTTAGCAATATGAAAGAAATGTTAATTTCTTTCATTATTGTCTCACACCTAGGAACCCTGTGATTATTGGATATTCTTTTTACGATTAATCATTTTCTTTTTTTTTTTAAAGCAATTGGGGTTAAGTAACTTGCTCAAGGTTACACGGCCAGTTATTTCTGGGTGTGGTGCTAAGCATCTGAGCCCAGATTCGATCCCCAGGTCATCCCAAAACTAGGGCTGGTGCTCTTACTCGCTGAGCCACCTGGCTGCCCCAATCATTTTCTAAAGACTGTTTTGATAAAGAAGATAATCACCCTTCAATTTATAGTTGATATAATTCTGGATATTTCTATAATGAGGTACCTCAAAGTAAGAAACACTCATTCAATCAGAAAGTAGAACCTGCTATAAAAAAGGCAAATATATTCCTATTCCTTTTAACCAGTATTTTGTACCTCTGGTTTTCTTCTCTTTTTCTTATTAATAACTTCTACACTACAATCCATATATTTTAATTAATATTCTTCACTCTAAAAAGTGTCCTTTAATGACACTTGTAGAAAACCCTAAACTGGGAGTCAGGATAGCTGGGTTCTGTTCTCTGCCTTACCATCAGTGTTTCCTTCTGCAAATTATATTATCTCTCTAGGCCTCAGCTTTCTCATTTGTAAAGTAAAAACCTGACTAGATGACCTCCAAATTCCCTTCCAGCTCTAATATTTTGTGATTCTAAGTTATCAAGCATTTAATTTTCTTTTGAGGCACACTGTTGCCTTCTGATGAATAAACAAGTGCTTTGTTATTGTTTCAGAACATTAGTAATGTTCTGGCTGCCTTTTCCTATTTTGTTATATCCAAATCCGTAATAGTTGTGAAGTGAGTAGCACTCCAGATGTTACATCCACTATAGTCTTGATAAAACAGCTAAGCATTGAATCTAGGCTAGATGTATCAACAGCACTTACTGTTTCTAGGATCTTTGCCAAGATCTCTTCAAGTCATGCAAGGTTAGTTGGCTCTTGTAGATTCAAACTGCCTAATCCCTTCCAATTTCTCCAAACGATCTTTCTCCAATGAGCAATGGCACACTATTCCATTCTTTAAAAACAACAACAATAAACCAACTAATGTCTTAAATTTTTGAGTTAAAATCTCTTGATTTATAATTCAGAGACTTAGAATTAACTATTAGTATTTTTTTTGAGTAAAATACAAGAATGGAGATTAGTTCATTCCTCTTCATAGGGTAACAGCCTTCTCTGATGGGAAAAGAAGTGTTTTAGCATAATCTTCATTAGACTTGACTTATGGACGAATTGCAGTCTATAAAAATGTTCCAGTATAAATATATCCTATTTTAGGACATGACTTGATCTGCAGTATATATCATAGACTAACAGAGTTGGGAGTGGTCTCTGAGTTCATCTTATCTAACCTCTTGATTTTACAAATAAAGAAACTGATGCTCAGACAAGTAAATAGCTTACTCAAGATCACACAGCTCATAACAGCAGAAGTGAAACTCTAGCCCAGATCTTCTAATTCCCCCAGTCCAGTGATTTTTGACCGTATTTTACTAATGCAAATCAACCTAGTGCCTGTGTTGGTGGGGCTCTAGTCTCAGAGTGGTGAGTTGCAGGTTAAGCTATAATGTCCTCCTCAAGTGGCCTTAAACCATATTCTTTCATTGTTCTCTCTGATCCAGAATGATAAGAAATATAGCATCTAGGAATGGATGCTACAGACTGCTTGAGGATAACTAAATCTGAAGTCTGGCTGTGCCTCATTGACTCCTGGACATAGCTGTGAAGGATATAAATTACATATAGTTTATTGGTAGGGAAAGAGTCAAATACATTCTTGCCAGCCTTGCCTTCTAGTGGGTGATTTCTGCTTCCAGATGTCTCTGTAACAGAATCTGCTTTGCTGCCTGAAATACTGTTCCTCTCTGCATCTCCACAAAGTAACTGTCTTAGCTCCCCTGTTGGATGCACCTAAACTTTATATATCTTTTCTCTAATTCTTCTCCTCATTCCCCCTTTCCACTTTTGGGACTATAACCAAAATAATACAGCCATCTCTACTGGAAAAATGTGTCAGTCTACACCCCTGTGTGTAGACACCCACTCACCCTCCATATACATTTCCAAACCACAATATAGCTTCCTGGTTACTAATCCCTTTTATATGTTACCTTATCCTATTAGAATGTAAGTTATGTGTTTTATATTTCTATCCTAAGCATAATGATTGGCACATAAAAAGCACTTAATAAATGTTTCATTCGTTCATTCAATTACTCAATCAATCAATATTTATTGAACAGCTCCTTTGGGCCAACCCCATGTTAGGCACTTTCAAAAAATTTTTTTTGGTTCTAAATTCTTCCCTCCCTGAAACCCCTCCCCCACCCACTGAGAAGACAAGAAATAAGATAACTCTTTTATATGTGAAGTCATGCAAAATATATTTCTATATTAGCCATGTTGGGAGTGGGGCAAGAAAAATAAAGTGAGAAAAATGTGCTTCATTCAGCATTCAGAGTTCATCAGTTCTCCCTCTATAGGTGGATAGCATTTTTCATCATTAGTCCTTTGGAATTGTGTTAGATTGTAGAATTGATCAGAGTAGCAAAGTCTTTCACTGTTGATTATTGTTATTACTGTGTACAGTATTCTTCTAATTCTGCTTACTTCACATATAAGGCACCAATATGTCTTCCCAGTTTTTTTCTGATATTGTCCCCTTCATCATTATGTATAGTATAATAGTATTCCATCACAATCATATGCCATAATGTATTCAACCATTCCCCAATCAAGCATGCCTTCATTTTCCTGTTCTTAACTACCACATAAATACCTGCTATAAATATTTTCATACCCATGGTCCTTTTCCTTTTCCTTTGCTCTCTTTGGAATATAGACCTAGTAATAGTATCACTAGTTGAAAGGGTATGTACAGTTCTATAGCCCTTTGGGCATAGTTCCAAATTGTTTTCCAGAATGGTTGGATCAGTTTAAAGCTTCACAAACAATACATTAGTGCCTTTATTTTGCTACATCCCCCTCCAGCATTTCTGATTTTCCTTTTTAGTAATGTTAGTCAATCTGATGGGTATGAAGTAGTGCCTCAGAGTCATTTTCATTTGTATTTCTCAAGTTATTAGTGATGTAGAACATTTTTCATATGAAAATTGATTTCTTCTTCTGGAAACTTCCTATTCATATCCTTTGCTATTGTTCAGTCATATCTGACTCTTCATGACCCCATTTGGGGTTTTCTTGGCAAATATAATGGAGTGGTTTGCTGTTTCTTTCTTCAACTCATTTTACAGTGGAGAAACTAAGGCAAACAGGATAAAGTGACTTGCCCAGGGTCACACAGCTAATAAGTGTCTGAGGTCAGATTTGAACACAGAAAATTAGTCTTCCTGACTCTAGGCATGGCACTCTATCTGCTGCACCATGTAGTTGCCCCCTTATATTCTTTGACCATTTATCAACTGGGGAAAGGCTTTTATTTTTATAAATTTGGTTTAGTTCCCTATGCATTTGTGAAATGAGATCTTTATCAGAGAAATGCTAAAAACATTCCTTTCCCCACACAGTTTCCTGCTTTCCTTCTAATTTTGGCTACATTGGTTTTGTTTGTGCAAGAACTTTTTTATTTAACATAATCAAAATTATTATGCACTTTGATATATATATATATATATAAAATAAGATATCCAATTTTAAGAAATTTTCAAGTCTAGTTGGGTAGTGAATATTTAGACAAATGAAATTAGAGAACCATATATGTATTATTATAATGGATATTATTACAATATGTATTATTAATGTAGTAATAGATGTAGTGAATAGAGACCTAGACTTGGAGTCTGTAAAACCTAGATTCAAATCCAGCCTCTCACACTAAATAGCTACTCCTTATCAAGTGACAATCTCTGTGTGTCCCCAGCAACACTCTAGGATTTATCTACCAAGTCACAGAAGCAGGGCTATGATCTAAACGTAGGTGTTCTGATTCCAAAATCCACTGTTGTAATAGAAAATTAAGCTGTAATCTTAGAAAGCTGACAAAATGTTGTAACATAAAGTATGACTTGTAAGAATATGCCAAATTTCAGGGGTGGCTAGGTGGCACAGTGAATAGAGCACTGGCCCTGGAGTCAGGAGGACCTGAGTTCAAATCCAGCCTCAGACACTTAACTAGCCATGTGACCTTGGGCAAGTCATTTAACCCCAATTGCTCTCCAAAAAGCAAAAAAGAAGAAGAATATGCCAAATTTCCTATATTTAAAAGAGACTTGAAGAGTAATAAAAACTATAAAAATAATAATAAAAATCCAATAAACTGCAAAAAAAAACAACCTGGAGTATCATCATAGACTGAATTACTGAACACAACTACCAAGACAAAACATTGGTTTTTAAAATCTTAAGGAGAATATTTTTAATGGAAATTGCCATACGAAATACTCATAGTACCCAAGCAATGTGTAACAATAGGTTCTTAAAATGTAGAAGACTTAGCAGAAGAAATCTAAATCAAGCGGGAACAGGATAAAGTATGCATCATCTTTTCATCCTGTCTGCTACTAGAATTATACTGAAGAGGATCTTACATACTAATACTTTTATGTAGTTATTTTATCTCCCAATATAATAGAATACTAAATATAAGAGAATATTGTACTGACCTGCATTGGTAGAAGGAATTCCCTTAGCAAAGAGCTTTCCAAGCAATTTTAATCTCTATCCCTTACACAATACATTAAGATTTTATGTATAATATCTCACTTGATCTCCATAAAAAACCTGTGAGATAAGTACTATAGGTTCTTTTATCCCCATTTCACATATTAAGAAAATACTACGATGCCTCTAGCAAACAGAAAAAAATGAAATTATGCTGTGATTATGCTTCTTAGACTGCCATATCACTGCAGTTGATAATAATAATTTATCAGGATACCATGGCCCACAATAATAACTTTTAAGAATATCTAGCTCTCAGGGGCGGCCAGGTAGCACAGCAAGTAAGAGCACCGGCCCTAGAGTTGGGATGACCTGGGATTGAATCCGGGCTCAGACACTTAGCACCCACCCAGAAACACCTGGCCATGTAACCTTGAGCAAGTTCCAGCTCTCTTTGTACTAGATAATAGTACAATTAAATAAATTCTGAACTGGCCAAAGTGATTTGCCTAAAGCACAGATCTGGTCATGTCACTCCCCTACTCAATAAATTCCAGTGGCTCCCTATTACCTCCAGAATCAAATATAAAATCTGTTTGGCTTTTAAAGCCCTTCATATAGGCCTTTCCTACCTTTCTAATCCTTTTGCACTTTATTCTCCTCAATACACTCTCTAGTCTAGTAATACTGGCCTTCTTGCTATTCCTTGCATATGACTTTCCATCTGCTTTCTCCATGCCTAGATGTCCATTCACTGGGTATCCATTATGCTTGAATGCCTTCCTTCTTGGGTTCTTCCTCCTGATTTCCCTGGCTTCTTTCAAAACTCAGCTCAAATCCTATCTTTACAGGGGCAGCCAGGTAGCACAGCAAGTAAGAGCACTGGCTCCAGTGTTGAGAAGACCTGGAGATCGAATCCCGGGCTCGGACACTTAGCACCCACCCAGAAACACCTGGCCGTGTAACCTTGAGCAAGTTACTTAACCCCACTTGCTTAGGGGCGGCCAGGTGGCTCAGCGAGTAAGAGCACCGGCTCCAGTGTCGGGATGACCTGGGGATCGAATCCCGGGCTCAGACACTCAGCACCACACCCAGAAATAACTGACTGTGTAACCTTGAGCAAGTTACTTAACCCCGATTGCTCAAAAAAAAAAAATCCTATCTTTACAACTCTTCCCCCTAAAAGTGCCTTGCCTTTGAGACTACCTCCTATTTACTTTGCATTATCTTGTATGTATGTAGTTGTTTACATGTCATCTCCTCGATCAGAATGTAAGCCCCTGCAGGACAAGAATTGTTTTTGCCTTTCTTTATATTCCCAGTACTTAGAGCAGTGCCAGGCACATAACAAGTGTTTAATAAATTCTTGTTGTCTTGCTCCAGTGACCAGACTCAGAGTAGTTTGTTAATAGTTCAATATTGACTAGGTAGGAGGTCTCCAGTGGAGTGCTCTAATATGATTTGCCAGTCTATTCTGTTAAACGTTAATATCAATGATTTGCATAAAGATAGCATATATATCAGATTTATAGATGGCAGAAAGCTTTCAGGGATATCTTAAGTACTAGATGACAGAATCAAAAAATTATTGATAGGCTAGAAAATTGAATCTAATAAGATCACATTCAAGAAGGATAAATGTAAAATCTTAAACTTGGGTTCAAAAAATCAGCTTCACAAGTGCAAAATGGGGAAGTCATAGTCGGACAGCAATTTGTGCAAAAAATATCTGGTGTTTTCAGTAGACCACAAGCTCAACATGAGTCAAAAATATGATGTGAAAACCAAAAACAGCAATGAGATTTCTGTGCTACATTAAGAAAGGCATATTGCCTGGGACTAGTGAGGTGACAGTCTTACTGCACTCTATCCTGTTGTTTTTTGTTTTTGTCAATTAGTCATGTCTGATTCTTTGTGACCCCATTTGGGATTTTCTTGGCAAAGATACTAGAGTAGTTTTCCATTTCTTTCTCCAGCTCATTTTTACAGATGAAAAACTGAGGAAAACAGGGTTAAATGACTTACCCAGGGTCTCTCAATATCTGAGGTCACATTTGAACTTAGGTTCTCTTGACTCAAGGCCTGGTGCGCTATCCATTGCTCTATCTAACTGCACCTCTCCTAGTCAGACTACACCTATAGTATTGCATTCATTTCTGAACAACACCATTATGGAAGACACTGATGAGTTATAGAGCATCTGGGGAAGACAGCCAGATTAATGAAAGGCCTTGAACACGTGTCATTTAAGAATAACTCAAAAGAAATGGGGATGTTTACCTTGAAGAAGAGAAATCTTCAGCAAGAACACAATGTCTCCAAGTATCTGAAGGGTTGCTATATAGAAAAGAGGTTAGACTTGTTCTCTATGACCCAGTTCTCCCCTTACCAAATTCTATGTCCAAGCAAACTGACCTTGTTCTATGTCTCATGACATTCCTATAATGCACTCCTTGCTCACTGCTGAGTCTTAGAATCTATGATTCCCTTCAAAATTCAACACAAGGGCAGCCTTCTTCCTGATCCTGCTAGGTATTGGAAACTTCCTAACAAAAAAGATACCTTGTATTCATTTTATAAATCCCAGTATGTGCACATGTTGTCTCCCCTTTTAGAGTGTAAACTCTGAGAGCAGGGAAAGTGTTACTATGAACTGTTCATGTTTGGTAGAGGTTTGTAACAAAAAAAAAAAAACCTTTCAAAAATCTATTTTCCTTGAAAGAACTTTAAGAGGATTTTTTCCTCCTCTGAATAACAATACATTTCACTTGACATCTTAACACTAACACAACAAATAATACCTAATAAGTGCCAGGACTTGGGGGCAGAGTATGAATTCTCTAGCCAGACTGCTATTTTCAGTTTATTAGAGAATTCCAACAGGACTTTCTCTTCTAAGAAAAAGAAATGTTTAAAGACTATTGTGGAAAGATGATAGAGCCATACTGTATTCAGACAATTTAAGGATATAATTATTCAAGGGTTATTTAAAAATGGTTCTGTAAAGATCTTTTTACTTTGTAACTAGTTCATCAGACTGGAGGCATGGTTTTTTTTTATTTTAAAGTGTCTTTTTGTTTGTTTGAAGGGCAATTGGGGTTAATTGACTTGCCCAAGGTCACACAGCTAGTAAGTGTTAAGTGTCTGAGGCCGGATTTGAACTCAGGTCCTCCTGACTCCAGGGCCGGTGCTCTATTCACTGTGCCACCTAAGCGCCCCTGGAGGCATTTGTTATAACGCTCTAGACTCCGTGGTTTGTTTTTACAGGAAAAAAAAATGTCCTTGGCCATCTTTCATTCCTGCACCAAACACTAATCCTTTGTGCCAGCATAATATATAATCCTAGCAATGGAAATTGGCATGTGTTAAACTCATCTGTGCCAGAAAAAGAAATAGCAACTTTAAATGATTTAGTTACATTATAGATTTTTTTATGTTCAAAAAGTAGTAAAATATGAACAAGCAAACATTGACTTTCTGAAAATTTACCTCTCAATGACTATCATGTTCTAGATGTCTGTGCTCTCTTCTTTTCCTTTCTACCTCTGTGCTGTTTTGCTTGGCAATGTCATCAGTTTTTATGGTTTTAATTATTTCTATGCAGATGACTCCCAGATATATTTATCTATCCCTAACCTCTCTCAACCTCCAGACTTTCATCTTCAACTGCTATTAGACATCCAGAATTGGATGTCCAGTAGCTATCTTAAACTCTACATGTCCAGAATTGAACTCATTATCTTTTTCCCTCCCCCCCCTTCAAAACTTCCCTATTGAAAGCATCACCATCTGCAGAAATGTTGAGAGCATCACTATCCCCAAAATCACCCAGGCTCACAACCTAGGTGTCATTCTCAATTCCTTTCTTTCATCAGGGCTCCATATCCAATCACATATCAAGTCCTATCATTTGCACCTTTTTAACAACTCTCATATATCCCACCTTATCTTCTCTGACATTGTCAGGAACCTGAAGTCCCTCATCACCTCACACTTGGGCACTGCAATAGCCCATTGGTTGATCTCCCTGACACAAGCCTTTCTCCATTCCAGTTCATCTTCCATTCAGCTGTCAGAGTTACCTTCCTCAAGCTCAGGTCTGAACAACACCACCCCCCACCCTACCAAATAAACTATCAAGAGGTTATCTATCACCCACAAGATCAAATATAAAATTGTCTGCTTGGCATTCAAAGACTTTCATGTTCTGCCCCACCCCCCAAAAAAGCAAAACAAAACAACCACTTCTTATACCTTATCCCCTCCCATGTACTCTATAATCCAGTGACACTGGCCTCTTTGCTGTTCCTCAAAAAAGATACTCCATCTCCAGCTCTGAGAATTTTCACTGGCTGTACCCATAGTGTAATGTTCTCCCCCACTCATTTCAAAGATAATGTTAATTTGTGGTTTTCTAAGTCAATATACTCCCTGAAGGGAACAATTGCTATTTGAATTTGATACCACTGTTTTACAGAAAGCTGTTTCTGGTCCCTCTTAATTTCAGTGCCTTAGTTCTCTTGATTATTTCCAATTTATCCTGTACATAGCTTGTGTGTAGAGAGTGGTTTGCATGTTGTCTCCTCGTTAGACTCTGAGCTCCTTGAAGGAAGAGACTGTCTTTTATTTTCCTTTATATTCCTAGAATTTAACACAATGCCTGGCATAGAGCAGGTGTATAATAAATGTTTATTGACTTACTGACAGAAAAAAAGTCTCTGGAAATTAAGAAAAAATAGTGGCCACAAAATCCATAGACTATGTTCTCTATAAAAGAAGTAGGGCCACCCTCAAACTAGAGTCTATTGACTTATTTTTTTTTTTTTAAAGCAATCGGGGTTAAGTAACTTGCTCAAGGTTACACGGCCAGTTATTTCTGGGTGTGGTGCTGAGTATCTGAACCTGGATTTGATCCAGGTCATCCCGACACTGGAGCCAGTGCTCTTACTCGCTGAGCCACCTGGCCGCCCCTAAGCAAGTGGGGTTAAGTAACTTGCTCAAGGTTACACGGCCAGGTGTTTCTGGGTGGGTGCTAAGTGTCTGAGCCCGGGATTCGATCTCCAGGTCTTCTCAACACTGGAGCCGGTGCTCTTACTTGCTGTGCTACCTGGTCGCCCCAAGTCTATTGACTTATAATAAAATTAAGGACACAGATTTAGCAAGTTTGGTCCACTAATTTTCCCTAGAAGCTTTCAATTCTACCCTACTTTCAACTCCAAAGCCAATTCGACAGAGATTCATTAACTATAGCCAGGCTATAAAGGATAAGACAGAAGTACTACCTAGAAAAGTACAAAAGCACAGCAGTCTGGGACCATTTAGTGTAGGGACAAATGGCCCTAATCTCCTCAGCATTTCCTTAGGACATCACTGCATTCTATTCCACTCATAAAATGACTAAATAATAGAGAACAGGCAAAATTATCTCCAGTAAACATTTGCTAATGTAACAAAGTATAAATACATCTTGCAATGATTTTAACCCTTCTACCAAACAGGCCTGCCCTCAAGAAACTTGTATTCTACTAGAGAGCAAATAGCACATTCACAGAGAAGTAAATATAAAATATATAGAAAGTAAACACAAAATAATTTCACTGTGGGAGATACTGACAACTAGAGGGATCAGGAAAGACCTTGTGTAGAAGACTGTACTTGAGCTTAGTCCTGGAGGGAGCCAGGGATTCAAAAAGAAAGGTGGAGGGCTGGGTAGAGATAAGATGGATGAGGGAGGGTAATATGAAATAAGTTTTAAAAGATGAATTGGGGGTGGCCAGGTGGCACAGTGAGTAAGAGAGCCAGCCCCCAGAGTCAGGAGACCTGGGATTGGTTCCAGCCTCAGATACTTAGCACCCACACAGAACAACTGGCTGTGTAACCTTGAGCAAGTTACTTAACCCCAATTGCTTAAAAAAAAAGATGAATTGGTAGAAGATTTGAAGGATTTTAAATGTCAAACAGAGGAGTTTATATTTCATTCTACAGGCAATAGAGAGCCACTGAGTAGAAGTGTGACATGGTCAGATCTATACTTTTAAGAGTCTCAATTTGGCAGCTTTGTGGAGGATACATTGGTGCCATGTTCTGGACACAATGACTTTCTTACTATAGCCTAGGAGAACTTGACTGTTCTTGACTCCCTTGTTATATAATAGATATTTAGCTTTTAGTCCACTAAAACCCCAAAATTATTTTCATATGAATTGTTGCCTAGTCATCCTTCCCTAACTCTTTAGTTGTGAAGTTGATTTTTTTACCCAAGCATAGAATTTCACATTTATCACTATCAAACTTCATTTGATTTCATTCAACCTGCTACTTTAGCCTGTCTATGTCATACCTTTTTGTATATGACTCTGTTCTCCAACACACTGATTATTCTTTCTTGCTTCATGTCATTTGCAAATCTGGCAACTATCAGTAAGCATTTATTTTGTGCCAGGGTATAAAGACCCTTCCTTCAAGGAACTTACACTTGGATAGGGGAGATAACATGTACATATATGTAGGCATATACAAATTTATACAAAGTAGATAGAAGGTAATCTTAAAAGGGACAGTAGTAGCAGTTGGGAGAGTGCATATGGGATCAGGAAAGGCCACCTACAGAGTGTAGTTCTTGAGCTGAGGCCTGAAGGAAATCAGGGAGTCAAAAAAGCATAGGTGAAGAGGGAGGGCATTCCAACCATGAGGAACAACCATTGCAAAGGCACGGAGATGGGCGATGGAGTCAGAATGGATGAACCATAGAGTATATAGAAAAGAATAATGTGTAATAATGCTGGGAATGTAGGAAGGTGCCATGCTGCACTAAACAGCAGCAATACCAAACATCACTGTTTATGTATGATACTACAGGTCATAGGGAGTCACTGGAGTTTATTGAATAGTAGAGTATGGAAGAAAAACTTTAATAATCTGTGTTGCTCCATTTGAAGTCTATCAGAGACATTATATTTATATATATGTATATATACATATATATCACACACATACATATTCCTGTATAGTATATATACATAAATATAAATAAACATAAAATTGCATATATACATATGCTAATGTTTATTAGCATTGCTCCTTGGAAGTAGATTCAAATGATAGTAACTCCTTACATGACTAGAATTCTCCCTCCCTAGGCAAGATCTTCATTATATTTTATAGTATTCAGAAACAAATAAGGGCAAAGAGTATATAATAGCCTTTGATTTATCAGAGAGAACAGTAGAAATATTATTGCTGGTAGAGTTTAACCTTGAAGATGACCTCTTCCTGGAACCCCCAAATCTAGTCTAGATTTGTTAGATTCCTTTGGTTAAGATAGGAACATTCTCTTTTTTCAACCTTAGTTTCAGGAAATTCCAATCTCTCTTTGAACTTTGATAAGAATGAAGAAGCAAAGGATTTCAGACATGACATTTGTCTCTCTTAAATTTTGGTTAAGAATAGTTTTGGGGTGGCCATGTAGCACAGCAAGTAAGAGCACCGGCTCCAGTGTCAGGATGACCTGGGGATCAAATCTGGGCTCAGATACTCAGCACCACACCCAGAAATAACTGGCTGTGTAACCTTGAGCAAGTTACTTAACCCCAATTGCTTTTAAAAAAAGAAAAGAATAGTTAAGGTTTGGGATCTAAGGACTTTAACCAAGGACATTGTATAATTAATATCTGAAAACAGGAAGATGTGGGGCCTAGGGGCTTAGCATGCTTCTACAAGAATAACTTGGCCAGATTTGTGCTTTAGGAGAGGGGATCATACATTCAGACCTCGAAGTAAGTCCCCTCTTGGTAAATGTGGCATTGAATTAACTTTGACTCTAGGAAAGGAAGCAGTGAGTATTTCCAGAATGACTTTTTGTCCCTATATTTAGTGCTGAAAGGGATCTGAGAAATTATCTTGTCTATCTCACCTCATTTTACAGAGGAGGAATAGTACCCCAGAGCAGTGAGATTTCTTGCCCATGGTCACACAGCTAACCTGAGTCAGATGTAGGAATCAGGTCTTCTGATTCCAAGACTAGCTATGAAAATAACTTTAACATCCCTACTTAATTTAATCAATATTTACTCAGTTCACTGTAATCTAATGGGTATCAGTGATTGTATTCGTGAGTTTAGTAGAATAGAATTATGTTTGATTTAATTAATGCTATAATAATATGAGTCATGTAGGTTACAATTAATTAAACCACCATGTATTGATGATAATATAATTTATATTTGATTTATAGGATAGATTTACATTTTGTTAGGTTTGTTATAGGGACTTTTATGTTAACTTGTGTTAGGAATTTGCTGTATTATCCTTCTCCCCCTACCCCAACTCCTGAGAGAATTATGCTTAAAAAACCAGTTTCCTTTCCTTGTTCATTGTTATAAATGTTCTTACGGTGGAGAGCCTCAGAATATTGCTGACAAAGCACTGGTAGTTGATGGGCATCTCCCTTAGCCTATCAATCCCAGGAGTTCTTCTGATTCTGTAGATGACCAACCATGAATTGTAATACCTCATTAGTGATCTCCTGAGATCCATAAAAAGGGTCTGATCAATGAGCAGAGGGATCCTCGACTATGAAGAA
This sequence comes from Petaurus breviceps papuanus, assembly GCF_028583685.1. Classification (NCBI taxonomy): domain Eukaryota; kingdom Metazoa; phylum Chordata; class Mammalia; order Diprotodontia; family Petauridae; genus Petaurus; species Petaurus breviceps. The sequence goes on along the minus strand of NW_027185612.1, from coordinate 3,499,288 downwards.
GGTCTTGGATCTAATTACTTAGGGACCACTGGTCTCCCTAATAAATGAACCATGATTGGAATTCTGCCTTAGTTTCCTTTTATTGACGACTGGATTTTTGTGGTCCACATAGCCCTCTATTCATTCTACCACACTGTCACTCCACATTTCTGTATCAGTACCTCTAATGATGTTCTGTGGAAACACAGAGCATTCTGACAGACAGGAATCTATATATTACCGCATTTAAAAAATGCTCCAAGTCTGCTGAGATGCTGCTAAGCTGAGACCTTTTCACAGTGGATTGCTTTTCTGAAGGTTCAAATAACATCTTGGAAGCTGGTGTAAAAACTGTAGGAGACCTACTACCTTTACATACAAATCAATCAATGCAAAGGATCCCAGGTAGCCAAGTTTCTCAGATCACAGAGATACCCGTGGATATCATGGAAGTTATTACCTCAGAGCACTTGGGCTTTATGTTAGAGAATTTTTCTTTAATTTTAAGAAATTGTTGATACCTTTTACTTTTAAATAACCTTCATTTTCAAATATATCCCTTCCCTCACCCACCCAACAACTCATCCTTTGTTAAGAGAAAAGGAGAAAAAAAGAATAAAACAGAAAAGTGTAGGGGGGAAGCAGTTCAACAAAACTAGGCAATGTATCAACCAAGTCAGCAGAATATGAAATGTTCCATAGCCGTATGCCCATCCCCTCTGCCCCACCCTCATCTAAAGGAAATAGGTACATTTCCTCTGACGCAAGCAGGTGACATACTAGATAGCGTGCCGGGCCCGAAATCGGCCGAGTTGTCATTGTTGTGTCATTTCTGACACTCCATCACCCCTTTTGGGATTTTCTTGGCAAAGATACTGGAATGGTTTGCAATTTCCTTCTCCAGCTCATTTTACATATGAGGAAACTGAGACAAAAAAATGTTAAATAATTTGCCCAGAATCACACAGCTAGTGTCTGAAGCTAGATTTGAACTCAGATATTCCTGACTCCAGGCAGAGTGCTCTATCTACTATTCCACCTAACTGTCCAGAAACCAGGTGAACCTGAGTTCAAATTCCTCCTCAATTACTAGCTGTGTGACCCTGGGCAAGTCACTTAATCTCTGCCAACTCAATTTTCCCTATCTGTAAAATGGGGATGGTAATAGTACTTTCCTCCCAGAGTTGCTGTGAGATTCAAATAAGATAATATTTGCACTTAGCATAAGATAATATGTGCACTTAACACAATGCCTGACACACAGTAGATGCTTAATAAATATTTCTTGTTCCCTGCCCCTTCATCTCTTTTTTGGGGATAAGGGAGGTCATTATAATTATGAACTGCTCAGTTGCATTTTTTCTTTATATTTACATTGTTGTAGACACTGTGTATATTATTTTCCTGGTTTTACTTATTTCACACTGAACTTTATAGTTCAAGCAAGTCTTCCCATGCTTCTCTGACTTCTTTATATTCATTTCTTATGATCAAGTAATATTACATTATATTCATGTACCATATTTTTTTGTAGTTATTCCTTATTAATGAGAGTCTACTTTGTTTCCATTTCTTTGCTACTAGAAAAATGCTGCTATAAATATTTTGGAATACGTCAGACTTCCTGTCTTTGATGCCTTTTAGGGTATATGCTTAGCAGTAGGATCAAAGAGTCAAAGGGATAATTAAGTCACTTTCATAGCATAATTCCAAATTGCTTTCCAGAATGACTGGACTCATCCCTGGTTCCACCAACAGTATATCATTAGTGTCTGTCATTCCATAGCTTCTCTAACATTGACTATTCCCATGTTTTTATCATCCTTGCCAATTTGCTAGGTATGAAAGAAAACCTCATATTTGCTTTGATTTATATTTCTCATAATATTAATGATTTGGAGAATTCTTTCATATGGTTAATAAGTTGCACTTACTCTCTTTAGAACTATTTATTTATATCCTTTGATAAGTTATGCATTGGGAGAATGCCTTTCGGTTTTATATATTTCTGTTGGTTCCTTATATATATATTGAATAGCAGATCCCTATCAGAGATAGTTGATGAAGATTTTCCCCCAGTTAACAGTGTATTTACGTGTCCTAGTTCCATCAGTTTTTATTAGTGCAACAACTTTTCAATTTCATACAATCAAAATTATCTGTTTTATCTTCTATGATTTCCTCTAGCTCTTGCTAGATTAAGAATTCTGCTATAATGTTTTCAAATAAAAGATGTTTTGGGGAGAGAGCTGGGACCACATCAAAAAGTCTCCTTATTTCTCAGGACTGTCACAGACATGCTTTGGAGAGCATTTTAGAATGAAAAGTGGAGGTAAAAGAAATGGTAAAGAGGAGAAAAGATATTAGTAGCCAGAAGAATGCAAGGCTATTAAGACAGAGGGAAAGGTCGGTAGGGGTTGATTGTCAAGAGAAGGAATGGGATAAAAACGAAGAGAAAAGGCCTTTATAGTAAAGAGAAGCTGCTGGCTGGAAAGGGATGTGGGTGGTAAGAAAGAAAAGGAAGAGAAAGCTGCTTCAGAAGTGAGCTACATACCAACAGATTTCTGTGGAACTTGGGAAGGCAGTTGGGTCCTTGTAGGTTACACACACACACACACACACACACACACACACACAGAATCCCCATTACATGAAGGAATCATTAAGTCAGGGGGATTATGATAAAAAGGAAACAAAAGATTGTGGAAGAAAGTACTCAAACAGAATAGCTGTCTGGGAAGAGGGACACTGGTCAGGAGGGGGATAAATATAAAAGGCCTGGAAAACTGGAACCATGAAAGGAAAAGTGAGAGACCTCAGCTCAGCCATTATCCCACCCCCCACAAAGGAATCAGTAAAGCCTTCAGGGTCATGTTTTCTTTCTTACAGTCATGGCCCTCAGGAGTCAATGTGTATGGTATTCCCCTGGGTAATTAAGCTCAGATGCCCTTCGAGTCCCAGATGATATTAATTAATTGAATTTTTTAAAATGGAACTTCCAATATCATCAGTGTTGAGAACTCACCCCCTGCTACAAATATACAACTATTCTGCAATTTGTAGTCTTGGAGAGTTGCTTGGGGGACTGAAAGGCCCAGGGTCATATGGCCAGTATGACTGAAGTGGGATTTGAACCCAAACCAACCTAATACAGAGGCCTACTCTATATCCACTATGTTTACTTCTTGTACATATGTATGTGTTTTATATGTATGTTTTTATATATGCAAATACATACATACATATATATTATCTTTCTAGAAAGAGGAGAGGGAAAGGAGAGAGGGAAGGGGGAGAGGGAGGGAGGAAAAGAGAGGAGGGGAGCAGAGGGAGAAAGGGGAAGGGAGAGAGAGAAAGAATCTCTCCCTTGCTGGCAGGGATTATTTTTGCCTTTTCTTTGCATCGTCAGAGTTTAGTACAGTGCTTGGCAAACAGTAAACACTTACTAAATACTAGCTGATTGATTTATTGATGCCACCCTGCCTGTCAAATAGATAAGACACAAAGAGGTTGGGAGGCAGCATCACAATCTAGTCACTTATCAGGAAGCAAAAGAACCAAAGGATAAAGAAGCAAAGAACTTCGAGGATGCTGAAAGGCAGAACTTCAGCTTAGAAATCAAAGGAACAAACTTCCTAGTCTTTGTTCCCTGAGCAAAAAAAAGCAAAGAAAAGGAGGTGGAGGGTAAAAGGTAGCATATCAATCTGAATCCCAATCCTGTCACTTACTACCTATGTGATCTTGAGCAAGTCAGTTAACTTCTTTGGTCCTGTTTCCTCATCTATAAAATTAAAAGATTAGATTAGATTAACTCTACAATCCTATGACGATAAGATAAGGAGATGATAACCTTAAGTAACTGATCAGAGCTTGTCCATTATTGTATTTCCCTGAGCTTTGAAGGTAGGTAAAGATTTTGCCCTATCCATCTTTGCTTTACCCGTAGTACCTTGCATCGAGGAGATGTCACCCTGGCCTAATAGAAAATTGAGAGGTGAGAGAAGGTATGGGCAGTGGGGAAATGACCTTTATCGGCAGAAAGCTGCTTCCTTTTTCCCCAGATGTCATTGATCAAGAACAAAGTCCTGGTCACTTGAGCTGGTTACTGCTCAGCCTCTTGGGGACAAAAATTCACCAGTCCCTTTAAGAAATACTCACATTTTCCCCTATAGAAATAGAAAACAGGAAAAAAGTCTATTGTGCTTTTTAAACTACATCTGATCTTTTGTGTTTTTAGTTAAGCTAAAGATTAGGGGGAAAAAAGACATGTCTGGTTTTATGGTTCTATTTTTATTTTTAAATTAAATTTTATGTTTATTTTTAATTTACATCATTCATTTCCACAAGATTTTGAGTTACAGATTTTCTCCCCATCTTTCTTCTACCCACCACCCCAAAACAACAATCCCGCTGTATACCCCCTCCCCCAATATGCTCTCTCTTATATCCTCCCTCATTCCCCCTCCAACTTTCTGGTAGGGCAAGATGGATCTCCATACCCCAGTGCCTGTATATCTTATTTCCCAGTTGCATGTAAAATAATAATAATAATAATTTTTTAAAACATTTTATTTTAAAACTTTGAATTCCAGATTCTTTCCCTTCCTCCCTCATCACCCACCCTTACTGGGAAGATAAAGCAATTCAATATAGATTGTACATGTGTAGTTACGCAAAACATTTCCATAGTGGATATATTGTAAAAGACTGACTATATTTCCCTCCATCCTGTCCTGCCACCCACTTGTTCTATTCTCTACTTTGACCCTGTTCCTTTTCAAAAGTGAGTGCTTCTAGGGGCGGCCAGGTAGCACAGCAAGTAAGAGCACCGGCTCCAGTGTCAGAATGACCTGGAGATCGAATCCCAGGCTCAGACACTCAGCACCCACCCAGAAACACCTGGCCGTGTAATCTTAAGCAAGTTACTTAACCCCAATTGCTTAGGGGCGGCCAGGTGGCTCAGCGAGTAAGAGCACCGGCTCCAGTGTTGGGATGACCTAGAGATCGAATCCCGGGCTCAGACACTCAGCACCACACCCAGAAATAACTGGCCGTGTAACCTTGAGCAAGTTGCTTAACCCCAATTGCTTTAAAAAAAAAAAGTGAGTGCTTCTAACTACCCTCTCCCCCCAACTTCCCCCCCCCCCCTCCACCCCCCCCCCCCCATCCCCTTTCCCCCTACTTTTCTGTAGGTCAAGATACCCAATTTTGTATGTATGTCATTCCCTCCCTAAGTCAAATTCAATGAGAGTAAGGTTGACCCATTCCCTTTTGCCTTCCTGTTCTTTCCCTCCATTGTAACAGTTATCCCTTGCCTCTTCTATATGAGATAATTTACCCCATTCTGTCTCTCCCCATCTCCTCTCATTATATTCCTCTCTTACCTCTCAATTTCACCTTTTAAATATCATCCCTTCCTATTCAATTTATCCTGTGCCCTCTGTCTATGTATACCTGTACACACATATATATATACACACTCATATATGTATTCATACACACATATACCCTCCTATATAGACATATATATGTATGAATACATATATATATTTATATTCCCTTCAACTATGCTCATTCTGAGAAAAGTTTCATAAGTTACAATTACTGTTTTTCTATGTAGGCATGTAAATAATTCAACTTTGATAAGTTCCTTATGATTTCTTTTCCCTGTTTACCTTCTCATGCTTCTCTTGCTTCTTGTATCTGAATGTCAAATTTTCTATTCAACTCTGTTTTTTTCATAAAGAATGCTTGAAAGTCCTCTATTTCATTGAATGACCATATTTTTCTCTGAAACATTATACTCAGCTTTTCTGGGTAGGTGATTTTTGGTTTTAATCCTAGCTCCTTTGATCTCCACAATATCATATTCCAAGCCCTTCAATCCCTTAATGTAGAAGCTGCTAGATCCTGCGTTATCCTGATTGTGTTTCCACAATATTCAAATTGTTTCTCCTTGGCTGCTTGTAATATTTTCTCTCTGATCTGGGAACTCTGGAACCTGGCTATAATATTCCTAGGAGTTTTCTTTTGGGGATCTTTTTGAAGAGGTGATTGGTGAATTCTTTCAATTTCTATTTTGCCCTCTGGTTCTAAAATATCAGTGAAATTTTCCTTGAGAATTTCTTGAAGGATAATTTCTAGGTTCTTCTTTTGATCATGGCTTTCAGGTAATCCAATAATTTTTAAATTATCTCTCCTGGATCTATTTTCCAGGTAAGTGGTTTTTCCAATGAAATATTTCACATTGCCTTCTATTTTTTGATTTATTTGGATCTGTTTAATAGTATTTTGATTTCTCATAAAGTCATTAGCTTCCATTAGCTCCAATCTAATTCTGAAGGAATTATTCTCTTAAGTGAGCTTTTGAAATTCTTTTTTCCATCTGGCAAATTTGGCTTTTTAAAGGCATTCTTCTCATTGGCTTTTTGGGCCTCTTTTGCCATTTGAGTTAGTCTATTTTTTAAGGTGTTATTCTCTTCAGTCAGGTTGTTGACTCTCTTTTCACAATTTTCTTGCATCATTCTCATTTCTCTTTCCAATTTTTCCTCCACCTCTCTTACTTGATTTTCAAAATCCTTCTTGAGTTCCTCCATGGCCTGTAACCAATTCATATTTTTCTTAGAAGCTTTCAGGTGGAATTCTGACTTCATTGTCTTCCTCCTGTTCCATGCTTTGATTCTTTTTGTCCCCAAAAAAGGAATCTAAAGTTGGATTGCTGTGCTTGCTTTGTTTCCTTTCCTTGATCATGTTGTCACTCAATTACTTGACTTTTGAGCTTTTTGCCATAGTAGAATTCTGTTTTCCAGAGGGGACAGCTTTGTCCCAAATTGCTAGGGTTTTTGCAGCTGCCAGAGCTATTAGGAGGGCACCATCTGTACAGCCCCCACACTCTCTGGCTCACTGGTCATATACCTCAGGACCACCACCCAAGACCACAATCCAGATCCACACAGGTTAAAGCAAGAGCAATTACCCTCTGAATGGTCACTTGGTCCCCCTACGATCTGCAAGCCAGGAGCTCTGAAACAGCCACACTGAGGCAGCTGCATATCTGCTGTGTCTCTGCCACTTCTCACTTTGGGGGCAGAGGCTGGACCGTGCCTCTATCCCCCCTTGTTCCAACAGAGTTCTACACTGACCTTTTACTTTTTCTTTGGCATTTGTGGGTTGATATTTCTGGAAACCACCACATCTGCTGGTGATCCACTCTACTGAAATCCACTGCAACTGCTGTTCGGGGCCATCCTGGGGCTAAATCCATGGGCTCATGCGGGGCTGGGCTTAGCTCCCAGCATGCTGCAATGGACCTTTTCTGTTGGCCTGCTGGGCTACCTTCAGTGGGAGATTTGTTTCTTTCTGTCACTTGGTGGGTTCTGTAGCTCTAAAGTTTGTTTAGAGTCATATTTTATGGGTATTTGAGGTGGTTATGGGGGGAGCTCACAGAGTTTTCCTGCTTTTACACAGCCATCTTGGCTTCGCCCCCTATGGTGTATTTTTAAGTAACCTGCACAGAAAAACACATTGCTGCATCAATAATTGCCCTTATCTCCTCTTCTTGAAGGTCAACAGTTCTACAATGATACATTCCTTTGGAACAAAAACCAAAGCATTAGGATTTCCCATTAATAAATCCATACCATTGCAGCCCAAGTGAAAATGTGTCCCACAAGATCACAGGTATTTGTTTGCCAGACCCTAAATGCATAAACTCCAAAATAAACTTTGAAAATTGGAAATTTTCATACCTTCCCTAACTTAAAAAAGGCTAAATGATGAAGCTTTAAAAAAAGATGAAATAATGTAAAATATTGATGGCATGGAGTATGGTTACAATGAGAACCACCAATAGAACTCAACAAAGCACTTTCTACATTTTCTTTAGGGAACAACAACAAGAACAATATCTAGCATTGGTAAAGTGCTTTATATATGTTAACTCATTTGATCTTCATAACAACTCTGAGAAGTAGGTGCTGTTATTATCCCCATTTTACAGATGAGGAAACAAAGACACACAGTGATTAAGTGACTTGTCCAGGGTCACACAATGTCTGAGGCAGAATTCAAATTCAGGTCTTCCTTACTCCTAGTCTTATACTCTTACTTGTAATACTTGTATGTAATACTAGTATGGCATATTAGTATGCCAACTAAAGTATTCATGCTTGTCATTTTCATTTCTCTTGTACCCCTATTTTCCTGGGCTCAATTTTTTCAATTTTAATAGTGCCTTTTATTTGTTATAGAACAATACTTTCCTGCTATAACCCTCTACCACCATTCCCACTGAAACAGAAAAAAAGTTAAAGCAACCAATGCAATTACTATTTTTTTATTGTATGTAACAGTTTCTTACTTATCAATATATGTTTTTTTTTTTGCTTTTTTTGGAGGGCAAATGGGGTTGACTTGCCCAAGGTCACATGGCTAGTTTTTGTGTGTGTGTGTTAAGTGTCTGAAGCCAGATTTGAACTCAGGTCCTCCTGACTCTAGGATCAGTGTTCTATTCACTGCACCACCTATCCACCCCTACCCATCTATACATGGAAGGAAAGTAGGTTCATTAGCTATTCTTTAGGACCAAGAGTGACCATTGCATTTAATAAGAATCTATTAGCTGTGCAACCCTGGGTAAATCAGATAACCTCTTTGAGTCTTAATTTCTTCATTAAATGCCTTTTGGTGTTGTTTTAACTTAATCATTAAAGTCATTGAGTATATTTTTTCTCCTGGTTTCCTTCACTCTACATCATTTCATCAAAGTCTTCAGATGTCTCTTTGGATTTCTCATAGCATAATTATATTCCATTATGTTCCTGTACCACAATTTGTCCATCTATTCTCCAATTGATGAAGTAGAAGTAGCAAGATCTGTGCTTAAGATCTGGGGGAATACAGCCCTACTACTTATTAGCTCTGCAATTCTGGGCACATCAAATAACTCTGAATCTCAGTTTCTTCATCTACAAAAAGGGGTGAAAAGAGTTGCTATGCTGGTCCAAGACAGCAAAGTGTTTAGTTATCCACATTGATTCAATAGAACTTTTACTTAGTATTCTGTTTTGAGCCAAAGAAGGAATTTATTTTAGAAGGTTATTTTTTAGAAAGGACACTCACAAAAAACATGTGTATTTGACACACAGTCACCACTGGCCCAGATTCAAGTACACAATGAGGTGGATTATAACAGAGGCAGCTATGTGGCACAGTGCTAGGGAGCCGGGCCTGGAGTTAGGAAGACCTGAGTTCAAGTCTGGCCTCAGACACATATGAGCTGTGTGACCTGGGCAAGTTACTTAACCCTATTTGCCTCAGTTTTTTCATCTGTAAAATGAGCTGAAGAAGGAAATGGCAAACCTCTCTAGTATCTTTGCCAAGACAACCCCCAAAGGGGTGATGAAGAGACACACATGACTGAAAAATGACTAAACAACAATGATCACAAAATAATGTATGTTTTTGATGGGAGCTAGTAGTCTTCCATAAAATGGCAGAATTCATACTTGAGTGGCTTGCAGGTATATAACATTCAGTATTATAATTCAGTATGGAGTCCACTGCCATTGGCAATTTCTTCTGGCCTTGATACTCAGGAGGGAAACCATTGCTTAAGATAAAGTCCTATAAGGGTCTAGATGAATGTGCAGCTTTTTATATAGTTTCTAGTAGTATTAAGTAGCAAAAATTATGATCCTGAACTAATCAGCCATTAAGTGTTATGAAGTAAAGAAAAGCATTACAGACTGTCCTAATCATAGACAAGTATTATAAAATTCTGCACTTACAAGTCAATTAGGGCTGTAGAATTACAGCTCATCTCACTGAAAATGGGATAAACACCATCTGGCTTAGGGTAGGGAGTCTTATCTAGATCAGATGGGATGTGAAAGCACAAAGAACAATTCCATGAAATGCTAGAGTGAGGGCCATGTGTAGCGGAATATGTTGAGTCATGAAGCAAAGATGACCAGTGTAAAAACATGCCTCACTAGGCACATCAACCTATAATGATGACCAGTTCTTCTGGTCTGCTTCACTTATATTATCAACTTCTCAGAATTATAATGAAAATCAAATGAGATAATATTTGTAAAGTCCTTTGTAACCATTCAATTCAGCAGATATTAAAGTTCCTATTATGGGTGCTCCAAGGAGAACTTGTGTGGCATCCTTCTACAGAACTGCAACTTCCTCTTTTTTTTTCTTTGTTTATAACAAGAATATTATGATTAATACAATTTGTTTCTTCCAGTATTACTGAAGGAATAGTATTAGCCAATTATTATTTAGCCTTTGGACAAGGATTTCATATTTAGAGTACCAATAGCTAAATTAAAATTTATAGGCAGTTTTAGAATTTCTATCATTCTTAGTGCCCTCTGCCCCCTTTCTTCTACTCTGTCACCACCACAACACATGCAGAAAGAGGCTTCGTGGCCTGGGGGCCATTTTGTATTTTCTTTGCTTCATAGCTTATCAGGGAAATAGCAGAATTGGTTTTTATTGAATACCCAAAGGCAACAAGAAACATAATTTCACGGGTCATTTGGCCATCTCATATTGCAGTGCTCATGATAAGCATTTGCAAAAAGACCACCACAAGAATAATTATGTCATATATACCAACATTTCCTTCAGAGCTGGAAGATCCAGAGAAATTCTACAAAAAAACTCAAGACCCTCCATTTAAATCAACATAAATTCAATATGTGGTAACTTCAATGTGAAGATAGGAATAGGTAAGGATTTCAAGAAATACGAAGGAAAATATGAATCAGAAATAAAGACTGAGAGAGCCAAAGACTTGTAGGCTACACAGAAGCTACATGCCTATATAAAACAAATATTTTCTTCAATCAGAAGAATCAGAGAGCTGGATATAGTAAGCTAAAAAAAAACTAGAAAAATAATCACAAAAAATACAATTAATTATGTTTTAATAACCAGGAAATGACTTATAACTAATATGAGTCATTCCTGAATTTAGTGTCTATACATGCTCAACCCACCAACTTGCTAGAAAGAAGATTGAAATTAGCACAAAGTTAGAATATATACCTGAAATTTGTGGTGTGTATCATCTGAACCCTGAAGCATGACTCTTTTTCTACCATATTGTAGCCAGGTTTCCTAACTGAATAATTATTACTTTCCTCCCTGACTTAAGATAGCTATATTTATAAAATAATAACCTTTTGCATGCATTGGAATTTCTTTGCCATAGTATATCATACAAACTCATTCCCAGAATGGTATAAAAGAGGGTGATATAAAATTATAAGCTGTGTGATCTCAAAAAGCAGCTAAAATGCAAGGGAAAAGTAGGCAATACAAAGTAGGCAGTTAAGTGGTAAAGTAGGTAAAGCTCTGGATTTGGAGTAAGAAAAACCCAAGTTCAAATCCTTCCTCTGATACTTTTAAGTTGCATGATTGGTTGGGCAAGTCACTTACCCTCTCTATCTGCTTCCTCAACTGTGAAATGTGGATAATGTTGGTATCCAACCTGAGAGGGTTGTGAGGATCAAGTGCTTTGAAAACCTTAAAATGCTATGTAAATACTGTCACTATTTAAAATATGAGATTCAAATAAGCCAAATCATTTCAAGATTTAACTTGAGACGAAACTAGAAGACAAATTCAAAATGGAAGAGAGGCAATGTGACATAATGGATAGCGTGTTGGACTTAGAGTGATGAAAACCTGGGTTTAGAACCTGCCTTTGGTACTTAGTAGCCCTGTGACTATGAGATGTTCATTTAATATCCTAAACCTTGGTTTCCTCACCTGTACAATGGAGACAGTAATACATGTAGTACTTACCTCACAGGGCTATTGTGAGGCTCAGATGAAATAATTCAATGAACATGTTTAAAATTCTTATTATGTGCCTACTATTAGAAAAATAATAAGAAGAATGATATTCCTATTATTCCTATGATGTAAATGTAACTTATTTGCCAATGGAAACGAAAGGTACACAATCATCTATTAGAGATGTTACAGAGAAGATTTCTGTTCAAGTACTAGCTGTACTGGATGAACATGAGTTCTCCTCTAATCTGAGATTCCACGAGTCTATGATGGGAAATGTGAACTGGATGTGAATCCATTCTGGAGAACAATTTAAAACTATTCCCAAAGGATATAAAATTGTACATACCCTTTGACCTAACAATACCACTACTAGATCTATATCCTAAAGAGATCAAAGAGAAAAAAAAAGGATTTATTTGTAGAAATATATTTATAGCAACTCTTTTTGTGTTGGTAAAGAATTGGAAACTGAGGAGATGCTTATCAATTGGGGAATGGTCAAACAAGTTGTCATATATGATTATAATGGAATATTATTGTGATATAGGAAATAATGAGCAGGATGGTTTCAGAAGAACTTGAGAAGTCTTATATGAACTGAAGTAAAACAAAGTAAGCAGAACCAGGAGAACATTGTACACATTAATAACAATAATGAAAGGATGATAAACAGTGAAAGAATTAGCTACTTTGATCAAGACAGTGATCTAAGACATTTCCAAAGGACCCATGATAAAAAATGCTATCCATCTCCAGAAAGAGAACTGATGAACTCAGTGCAGACTGAGGCATACTTTTTTCTTTGTCCTTCCTTCCTTCCTTCCTTCCTTCCTTCCTTCCTTCCTTCCTTCCTTCCTTCCTTCCTTCCTTCCTTCCTTCCTTC
>NW_027185612.1:3419377-3486599 GCF_028583685.1 Petaurus breviceps papuanus | reverse complement strand
TTCCTTCCTTCCTTCCTTCCTTCCTTCCTTCCTTCCTTCCTTCCTTCTTCCTTCTTTCCTTTCTTTCTCTTTTCTTTCTTTCTCCTTCCTTCTGCAACATGCTTAATGTAGAAATGATGTGTTTTATATGACTTCACATGCATAATCAGTATCATATTGCTTGCCTTCTGAATGGGTGAGGGAGGTAGAAAATTTGGAACTCCAAATTAAAAAAAATTTAATCGGAAAATATTTAACAAAATAAATAGAAAGATATATTAAAAGATATAAATAATTTTATTTCTTGTGATGTTATTCCATACTTACCATCTCCCACATCTCCTAACTTTTTTTCTTGAACAAACCATTCATACACTTACAGCTGGAAGGGACCTCAGAAGTCACTTAGTCAATCAACAAACAAGCATTTGCTAAGTACCTACTGAGAAGATTAAAACTAATCCTGTATAATTTTCTTATTGATTCTATTTACAGTTAATTGATTTTGTTCCTGTTAACTGCCTAAGTCATACTTCTCTTCCTCTGAACTTAGTTTGGAATTCAGCTGGCCTGTAATGGATTAAATTTAGAAGTGCAGTTCTCTTGTCAAACACTGTTCTATTCTTGCCCCAAGAAATTCTGCTAACCTTGGGGGATGAAACTTGCCATTAGGGAGTCAGATCTAATATCTTTATGCCACCAAACTATCCTTCAAAGATGCCTGGTTTGCTATCCAAAGAAGTCTAGGCCACTGTCTTGCAGGTAGACTCATATAATGAACAGTTCTTAGTCACAAGAAGGAAGTAGAAGGCTTGTGGCTAGCCCCCATTCCCAGCTTCCAACCCATCATATTGTTCTCCACATTTTGGCTCTGTAACCAATCATGTTGTCATCAGCCCCATGATGTCACCTATGCTGTTCTGTTCTTTTTTTTGTACTTCTCAAAACCCTACAAAAGGGGAGCTGTCCTTTTGCTCAGAGTCTTTAGCATAAATGGAGGCAAGCCATGGACCTATCTTATCATTAGGATTCATAGCCTGTAAATAAAACGCTATCTTGCTTGGAGAAATGTGCCTCAGTTTACCTTCTGGTTTAATTTCATTTACAACGCTGCCCTGTTCCAGGCACTAGAGATACACACATAAAAATGAAATGACCCCTGCTTTGGAGTTCATATTCTATTTTGAGAGAACAGGTCTGCATATAAATATAATACAAAGTGATTTAGGGGGAGAGCAGGGGAAAAGGTATTAATACTAGTTCAACTTCCTCTTTTTACAAATAAGGAGAGAGGATAAATTACTTTATCCAAGGTCACAAAGATCGTAAGGAGCAAAGCCAGAATTCAAACTCAGTCTCTATGACTCCAAGCCCAGTAAGTATATAATGTATCTAAGTATATAAAGTATATAGATGGCACAAATGTCACCTATAAGAATTTTAAACCTTTTGTTCCTTGATCTTGAGCTATGTTTTCCAACATTTTTTTTGCTGTCTTCCTTTATGCCCATATTTGCAATTAAATCACTTTTAGAGTAATAATATTAATAATAATAATATTTAGCATTTATATCATACCTACTATGTGGCAGGTACTGTTAAGTGCTTTAAAAACTAATTAACTCATTTAATCCTCACAACAACTTTGGGAGATAACTGTTATTATTATCATAATTTTACATTTGAGGAAACTGAAGCACATAGATGTTAAGTGACTTGCCCAGGGTCACACAGCTATTAAGTGTCTAAGGCTGGATTTGAATCCAGATCTTCCTGATTACAGGCTCAGAGCTCTATCCACTGTGCCACCTAAAGTGTATGTTGATTTAATTTGGAGGAACTTAGCAAGTTCTTTATGGAATTTGTGTACAAAAAATAATTTATGGTTCAAAAACCCAAAGAACATGAATTATTTTACATGCATAGACTAAGGTAGATGAGCAATCAAGAAATGTTGAATCTATTAAATAATTAATTCCAAACCCATAAGAATCTACATTTTTTGTTGTATTAAACACACACACACACACACACACATTGTACAGTCAATATGACTATAGCAAAGAGAGCAGATATGATTCTGTACTTGTCTGTCACTACAACTTTTTTCTTTTCAAACTCCTTTTGGACTGCTTTGTGGAATCCCAAGATCCCACAGAACACAATTTAATAAATACTGAATTACAGCATATTGCCTCCTAATCCTAGCATTGATCCTTGAGAAATTTTACTTTTCTCTCCAGACACATCTGCTTTTTCTTACCCTTTGTTTTCTGCCTATATACCAATTCTAGATCTATGATAAAACATTTTTCTAATCCCATTGGTGACTCAATTTTTAAAACAGCCTTTGGTGCAGGCTAGCATCAGAGGTTTTTCAAAAGTATAAAAAAAGTATATATACTGCTAACTCTTTATCTACATATATTATTTTCCCCCAGAAAACTTAAGTCATGCTTCCGCCTAATAAAAACCATAGTCTTCTCTCCAATTGTTCATGTTGACCTAAGTATTTAATGGACCTATCCTTTATTCTCTCTCATCTTTTTTATTTTTCCCATTTATTTCCTTTATGCCATTTTTCTTCCTTTTCCCTTATTCTCTTTATTATTTCAGTGAAGAACAAAAGACCTTTTAAAGGACTCACCACTTCCACTAGCAGGCACACAATAGCTGCCCCTTTCCCCCATGACTTTTTTGTTGTACATACAGCTTTTGCTGTATGTTTTAAAATTAAATTAAAAATTGTTAAATTTAAATACATTTAAATTAAATTATATAAATATATGATATAAAAATATATAATATGTTCTATAAAATAAATTTAAAATTAAATTAAAATTTAAATATCTGAAAGTGTGGCTCCGTCTGGTGGAAGCTACATGTGGATGGTCAGTCCAGAATTCAGCAACTTTAAAGCTAATCTAGGCTTGGATTCATATAAGTAATGAAGGCAGAATAAGCCAGGGATCATTAGGTATAGTATTCAGGGGTCAGGTCAACAAAATCTAAAACTAGTTAGTTTGCAAGTGTATACAATGGGAGAGAGGTTGGAGAGGGGAAATAAGAAAGGAAACAAGTATTTATGTATTAAGTACTTAGCATATTCCAGGCACTAAGCTAAATGCTTTAAAAATATTGTCTCATTTAGACTTTACAACAAACCCTGAAAGGTAGGTGGTGGTTATTATTCCCATTTTATAGTTGAAGTAATTGAGGCAGATAGATTAAGAGATCTGTCCAAGGTCTCAGAGCTAGTAAGTATCTGAGGCCACATCTGAACTTGGGTCTTTCTGACTCAAGGGCTAGCCCTATATCCATTGGGTCATCTATCTACCTCTAAGCTGCACTAGGGAGTAGGACAAAGTCAAACAGGGAAACTGATCGGACATCAGTGATCAGAAAACCAGGTACATAGGCTATAGAAATTGGGAACAGAAACACAAATCTGGGAAAAGTGATATTAAGAACACAGTTAAAGGAATCTGGGCAAAAGGCATGGGGTTGAAGTGGTAAGAAAAGAGCTTGATAGCCAGAAATTGTTCCCCATGTACTTCTGTGGTCAGGAATTTACCTTAGATAACCTGGCCAGATTAGCAAATGAGAAGTCAGTTTTCTACTCTACAGAGTGGAAAAGCATAGGAACTAATTGTTTAGTGTTATCTCTATCCCAATCTATGATAAGATCTAAATATGAATATGAAATTTCCCAGTCCTTGATCTTGGAAAGATGAAGTCAGTATCCTTTAGGGCCAGACCAATAACAGACATTATGGGCTGTCATTAAATAAATGAAGTTGTTATTTTTCAGAACACCATTTATTTCATTTTTTTGTGTGTTTCACAGCTTTCAAAACACACAGGAAGCTCCCTGATAGGTTTATTTTCTCATTCTTCTATGTTGCAGAATGTGAGGTCATTTTGATTCTTCTTTATTCAGAAGGGTTAATTTTCTTTAGCAGAGACTGGAAATATCTCCAATTCTGGATAGATGTTATCCAAGTACCACTGAAATGATTTGCAACCTAGCATTTTTCTCAATTCAACACGCTCACTGATGTTTCCATACTCTTTCCTCCTTAAATCAGGTCTTTGTAAAAAAAATTGCTCCTAAATTGGAAATAAAGGGTAGGGGGGAAGGAAAATCCAAAGGATTAGGGTTAGGGTTAGAATTAGGATTAGAAACAGAATTAGGGTTACAACATAATTCTGAGGACATGGAAAAGTTGGAAGGGGTCTGTTGGAAAGTTAATCAGGATGCTGAGGGGACAAGAGACCATGTCATACAAGATTCAGTTGGAAGGAACTGAGGAAGTTTATCATAGAGAACAGAAAAATTTAGGGGAGATATGAAAGCTATCTCCAAGGATCTGAAGGGCTCTTATGTAGTAAGAAGCATTAGATTTGTTCTTCTTGACCCTAGAGGGCTGATCTAGGAACAAGTTCAGAAAGGCACATTTTAACTTGAGGGGTGGAAAAAGTTTCTAATAAGTAGAGTTCTCTAAAGCAGAATATGTTGTTCAAGGAGGTTGCAAGTTTCCCACTCCTAGAGAGACATCTTTTAATACAGGTTGGTTAGCTACTTCCTGG
Source organism: Petaurus breviceps papuanus (assembly GCF_028583685.1). Lineage (NCBI taxonomy): Eukaryota > Metazoa > Chordata > Mammalia > Diprotodontia > Petauridae > Petaurus > Petaurus breviceps. The sequence continues at coordinate 3,482,030 of NW_027185612.1, read as the reverse complement.
GTATGTTATTGAGGAACCTCTTTTTCAGGCACTAATTAGGTTAGAATCTGAGGTCCCTTCCAAGTCCTAGATACTCTGATTTGGTGACATATAACCTCATTTTGAAAGTTAAAACATTAATATTGACTTTTGCACTTGAAATACTAGCAGCTCATATTCATGTACTCTGAAATTCTTGTCTGATCACAATCTTTTATCACTCCATCTTTCCATATGCCTTATAACCCCAACACTGTTCTTTGCTCTCATCATGATTTCCAATTTCTCCACTTCCAGGTTCTTTCCCAGGCTATCACCTCCATACTGGCTATACTCTCTTCCCTCCCCTATTTGACTTCCTGATGAATCAACCTCTACCCTAACTTTTACACTTAAATTTCTTGCCTTCTTGTTCCTATTACCAATCAAGTCTTTCCAAACTCAAATGTTGATCACCTACACTATTGACTTGCCTCTTTGGTTTCTTGTTCATATGCTACTTGAAGGGAGCTAGAGACAATCACAGAGCCATGCTCACTGGGTCTACTACAAATTTGTTAGATAACCTCAGCTGGACCCTCACTACAGCAAAGCAATCTTTTGATCTCTTAAATCCGTTTACCATCCCATGTGCCATAGCTATTCTAAATATTTTCATACCTCCTCAAGGTCATCATAGTAACCCTTCCCCACTCTCTCAGCTGAGGTCCTTGCTTTATATTTCACTGAAAAAATTGAGGCCATTTGCTTAGAGCTGCCTATTCTCTCCTCACATCACTCAGATATCTTCCCCTTCTATTTTTTCCTTCACTCAGCTCTCACATAAAGGAATGACCTTACTTCTTGTCAAGGCAGACCTCTTAATGTATCCCTTTAATCCCACTCCCTTCTGTCTTCTCCAGTACACTGTCCCATTCATCATCCCCACTCTCTTCCTATTCTTCAATTTCTCCCTTTCTTCTGGCTTTTTGTTGTCAATCCACATGCACATGTATTCCTCATTAAAAAAACAAAAACAAAAACACTCATGGAATACTATTGTGCCATAAGAAATGAAGAACAGGACTTCAGAAAAACCTGGGAAGATTTTTATGAACTGACGCTGAGTGAAGTGAGCAGAACCAGGAGAACATTGTACACAGCAACAGCCACACTTTATGATGACTGACTTTGATAGATTTAGCTATTCTCAGCAATGCAAGGACCTAAAACAAATCCAAAAGACTCATGATAGAAAATGCCATCCACATCCAGAGAAAGAAATATGCAATCTGAATGCAGATCAAAGCACACTATTTGCTCTCTTTTCTTTGTTTTGTTCTATTTCGTTTTTTTTTCTTTCTCATTATTCCTCCCATTTGTTCTAATTCTTCTATACAACATGACTAATGTGAAATATATGTTTAATAGGAATGTATATGTAGAGCCTATATTAGATTGCACACCCATCTTGGGAAAGGGGGGAGGGAGGTGGAGAAAATAAAAAACTTATGGAAATGAATTTTCAAAACTAAAAATAAATTAATTTGTTTTTTTAAAAAAACACTCATATCTCTCCTTCCCTTCTAGGCTAAAATTCTTGGGATAGCTATTTACATTCTCACTTCTCTCACTTATTTTGAAATCCTCTACAATCTGGCTCCCAAACTAATAGTTAAATCAAAACTGCTCCCTCTAAAATTGTCAGTGATCTCTTAATTTCCAAATCTGATGGTCTTTCCTTAATTCCTCACCCTTCTTGACCTATGTTACCTTTGACACTGTCCATCCTCTTCCCCTCCTAGATACTCTTTCCTCTCCAGGTTTTCAAGACACCGCTCTCTCCTGGCTCTTCTCCTGTCTGCCTGACTATTCTTTCTCAGTCTTCTTTGCTGGATCTTCAGCCAAGTTATACGCACCAACTATGGGTGTTTCCCAAGGATCTTCTTCTCTTCTCCCTAAACCATCACACTTGATGATATCATCAGTTCCCATGGAACTAGTTATCACCCATAGGCAGATGATTTCCAGACCTATCTATTTATCTCTACTCTCTCTCCCGAGCTCTAACTTTGCATTACCAACTGCTTTTTGGATATTTCAAACTGGATGTTCTATAGGCATCTCAAATTTAACACGTCTAAATCAACACAATATCTTTCTCCCAAACATTCCCTCTTCCCAAATTTCCTACTACTCTTGAGAGCACCCTATTCTCCAAATCATCTTGACTTCTGATTTCATTGTCATCCTTGCCTCCTCACTTTTATTTATTCTACCTATCCAATCTATTGTCAAGCCTTGTCATTTCTACCTTCATATCATCATTTCTTATATATGTCCAATTATCTCTATGCACTCAGCCACCACCCTGGGGCAGACTCTTATCACTTCTTGCTTAAACCATTGAAATAGTCTTCTCCTTAATCTCCCTGCCCCAAGTTCTCCCTGCATCCATGCATTCTCCACTCAGATGCTAATGTGATTTTTTTCTAAAGCACAGGTCTGATCCTGTCATCCTCTCTACTCGACAAACAATGACTCCCAATTGCTTCCAAAATCAAATATAAAATGTTGTTTAGCATCGAAAGCCTTTCACAACCTGGACCCTTTCTGTTCTTCTACCTTTTTGGCACTTTACTCACTCCACAAATTCTCTGATCCACCAGCCTATTTGCTGATACTCCATCTCCCAACTCTGTGCTTTTTCTCTCCATGTCTCTCATATTTGGAATACTCTGCCTCCTGGATTCTTTCAAGACATCACAGATTCCACCTTCCGAAAGAGTGTATAAACACACTGTGTACATCTGCTACATACAAATCCTTACACGTCTTTCCCATTAGAATGTGGGCTCCTCGAGAGCAGTTACCACGTTTTTTGCCTTTCTTTCTACAATGCCCAGAACATGGTAAGCACTTAAATAAATACTCTTTGATTGACTCCTTCCTTATATCATGGCAGAAACACAACTGATATCCAGCTACTTTCCACATTTCTACTTATTTATTTGAAAAAAAGGCCTCTTGGTTAGCTTACAGCTCTAATGAAATAAAAATCTCTGTTTTCTGGGTATGCATCCTATCCTGGCATGGCCAGGATCATGGACCCTAAGGGAATACATTAATGGAGATGAGTATCTTGTTCACTTTTGACGCTGTTGAACTTTTGACTATGGCTGAAGGGAAAACGGGTCCTAGCCAGCTGAGGTGTTGGCACTTTAATATCCTGAGAAAGGTGTGGCAGCTAAAAATTCCATTGGTTAAAACCCCTCCCTCAAGCATAGAGTCCTGTGGGTGAGCCATGGCTGCTTCTTTTGCCTACCCTGATGATTTGTCTGCTTCTCCTGGTTTTACCTTCCTTGACTTCAGTTCTAACGTCTCTCTGAATTAGGCTCCTGTTGGCTCCCATCAAGTCTTGTTATATTTCTTCCCTAGGTCTGTACCCTCTCATCCTCCCATACTTCCTGCCTTCTTTCACATCACAGGGTACATTCTCTAAGGCTGTTCCAGGTACTAATTCCCCATCAAGTGACACTTCCTTAGCACCAGCTTTTGGGGTTTATTGCCTTGTTTCCCACTACTCTTTTGGCCATAGCCAAAACACCATCACTGCTGGGGCATTGCTGCCCTCTGCTGGCTATGGAAAAGAAACATCAAGTCCCAAGCCCTGTGTGTCCTCCCTTGAGAGAAGATGGGAAGTAGAAACTAATTAGGGACCCAATAACTGATGGAATGGAGCTAGGCCATGTTGGCTAGGGATACATTAATTTACTGTGAGGAATAGATCCAAGGGAATAATGCCAAGAAGAAATGAAGTGAGTAAGAGAGAAAAGGGACTTATATTGACCTCTGCTTGACTTAGCTCTAAGGAATTTAATGGTTTTTACAGAGTAAAGTGAAAATAAGAGTCAAAACTGACAGTGAAGTGAATAATGAAGATGAATAAGCAGGGAAAATAACGAAACCTCCTCCCCAAAGAAAAGGATAGAAATAAAGATGCCAATCAAAAGTGAACATAAATGGATTTGAAACTGGAAGAGGGAAGGGATAGAAAACATAAAGAACCATAGCAGTTACTGTGCCTCTCACTCATCTTTTCAAATTAGGAATTAATTCTTACCTTATATTCATCCAACCAAACATGTGCCAGCCGCAGAGAGTTATACTCCAAAGAGTACATGATTTCATGAGCTTTGTGTGGTAACGTTTTACGGGAAATGTGTCCAACTCTGGAGCAAGGAATGATGAAAAGCTTGCCCCCACACATCCAGATCTAACCATGAGAAAAGGAACACAAACTAACATCTGACTATGACATGCGATTACTGTTCTTTGGAAATGACTGTGATACAGATCCTTATAAAACTTAGCAGACTATTTTACCTAATTACAATGAAATATTATCAAATAGTGCTCTGAGGGTTGAATGCTCTTATATGTTATCTTTATAGAATCATAGAATATGCGAGTGAGAAGGGCTCTTAGGTTTATCTTTTCTAATCTCCCACCGAATGCAGGGGTCCTCTCTGATTGAAGAAGGAATTCATAGCTCCTAAGATTGCCCATTCCATTTTAAAATAGTTTCTAATGGTTAAAAAGCTATTCTTTATATTAAATTGAAATCAGTCCCCACCCCTGTAGCTTCCATTTAGTCCTGCCTTCTGCTAAACAAATTGTCTGATCCTTCCTACAGATTGCAGCTCTTCACAAATGAGGTTATTAATCACTATTGCCTTACATAGCTTATCTGAATCAGGTTAAGAGCTCCTCTTATTCTGTTTCTGGAAGGGAGCGCCTTTGTTGGAGTGGGAACCAGTGTGACCTAGGGTATAGGACATATGGGACAGTGAGCAGCAATAACATATTTTGTGCACAGCCCTGCAGCTCCAGCTGTCTACTCCTGTCATTTCTATTTCCAAATCTGTCCCTTTCTTTCCACTCCCATTGCAACCATCCTAGTTCAAGCCCTTATCTCATTTCATCTGAAAATGAAAAGAGCCTTCTAACTGGTTCTAATAGGTTTTCCTGTTTCTGATCTACCCCCTTTCTTATTCATCCTTCGCACTCTGTGACCTGGTAATTTTCCTCATCCATGGCTCTGATCTATTCACTTCTCTATTCAAAAATCTTTAATAGATCCTTATTGTCTAAATAATAACATTATTGTCCTAGTGTAGCAGGCCCCTTGGACTGCCAGGGGTGATAGGAAGAAATAACTTGTGCTTTAGACAGAAATCCCAGTCTATGATTCTTGAGACCTCTTTAATCCCTTTGGGAGTCACACTGATTGCTTGGCCAGATTTTGACTGACAAACTAGCCCCTCCCATCCTAAGGGAAAAATCAAACCTGCAGCAGGAATGAAGTGATAGCATGAAAAATGTGGGCAGTGAAAAAGGGCACCTTGAGAGCATTGCAGACAACTGGTAGAATGGTAGACCTGGACAGCAGAAGCAAGTGCCATTCGACTGATCAAAGTTGCAGAAATCAGGTGTGATAGTAATGGCAATTAAAGATTCCCCTGTATTGGCTTGGTTTTCAAATTGATTGTGTTAAAACCCAGAGTTTGTTAATCCCACCTGTGGGATGGGCTTGTTGATGTGAAAAGAAAGTCCTGAACTGGGAGGAGCTGGTGAGGTAGATTTGGAGAGACAAGAGAGAGAGGCGGAAGATCTTTTTGGAAGCAGCACCTCGTGGAGAGAGAGAGACTAAGAGAATTGCTGGTGGCTGCTTTGAATTGCCCTGGACTTTTGAGACCTGCCCCCTGAGCTGCCAAGGACTGAGGAGACATGGCTGTTTTGCTGGTACTTTGTCTGTCTGTTTTGATGTTGTTTTGCCAGATTTGTCCACTGGTGAAAGACAGTCCTTTTGTTGAAGAAGTCCTGGAACCTGGCTGTTCGCTAAGAAGCCTTGAGACTGTCCTGCAGACAGAGAGTGAATACTGTCCACTGGTGAGGGACAGTGCTGTTGTTGCAGGGGTCTGGAGACTGTCCTGCAGACAGAATGAATACTGTCCACTGGTGAAGGACAGTGCTGCTGTTGCAGGGGTCTGGGAGCCTTTCTGTTGGTTCAGAAGCCCTGAAGAAGGATTTTCTTGTTGTATGTTTATAGAAATCCTGGGAGAGGGCTTTGCTAATGTGTTCAGGGGTTCTAGGACTGTTCTACACACAGAGGATAAATTCATGAAGGGACTGGCAATGTATCTTGTGGCTTTGCTAAGCCTTGTCTCCCCAGGAACTAAGATTGCTGAGAACTTGCCTCGTGTCAAGATGAAGAAAAGACCTCCATTTGGGTATTAAGTGCTGTGTTTAAACTTGATGTAACTCTGGGGTAGATTCAATTGTGATCCAGGGGTGGGGAACTTTTGACCTTATGTTTGGTAACTAATCTCCATTTAAGAAGAGGGGCTTTGTGGTGGACTTAATGAAGGTATAGCCTAGGGGTGGAGAAGTATTTAGAACAGAGACTTTGTAATTGATTGAATGATTGGAAGGTCCTGGGGTGGGGTAGTACTTGGAGATTATTTAATCACACTTAGTAAATGCTGTATTTTGAATGATGTCATGTTTTGATCTTCTCTGTTCTGGGTTTGTTACTGAATAAAATAGAGAGCACCTATGCTGGTATTTTGAACCTGGGAAGTTGCCTTTGCTTGGTATTACATTACATAAGGTCACCAGCATTGGGGGCCAGGGCCAGGAAGCACATCTGAAAAGATCCTATTGGTGCTGAGCTCACCCAGAGGGCCAGACCCAAGGCTGATGAATCCTGGCTCTGTCACTTACTGTTTTCACAATCTTGACCAAGTCCTTTAATGGGTCTGGAGCTTCCTTATCTGTAAAATGAAGAAGCCTACCTAGATGACCTCCAAAGTCCTTTTCAGCTCTATACCTTATGTGACCAATGTGACAAATTATAGAACCAAACTTCACTTTGTTTAGAAGTACAATTAACGACCTCTAGGCCAAGATAAGAATATTTTTTTGTGATTCTAATATAGAGCTTTTTCCTTTATTCATTAATTTTGGAGGTTAAGAATAAAATTAACATTGTTTGTGATCCACACTGTGCATTTGTTATGGAGAAATTTAAAGCCATAAGCATTATTTCTAACTCTCCTCCTATTTTCTGTTGTCCTTTATATACATTGATAATCTTTTTTTTTTTTAAAGCAATTGGGGTTAAGTAACTTGCTCAAGGTTACACAGCCAGTTATTATTTCTGGGTGTGGTGCTGAGTATCTGAGCCCGGATTTGATCCAGGTCATCCCGACACTGGAGCCGGTGCTCTTACTCGCTGAGCCACCTGGCTGCCCTGATAATCTTTTTCTTACATATAATTAATTACATATATTAGTATATTTCAAAGATATATTCACTGGGCACTGGCTAAACACAGTTTGGTGATAATAATGTGGAAAAAAGAGTAGAGAACCCTGGATGAATATCAGATTCTATTTTCTAATGTAGAAAACTACTAATTTAACAAACATAAAGTCTGAATTACCCTGAATGAAATTTCCAAATTTTCTCCTCCCCAGGTATTCATACCACTGTCATACTGTCCAATTTCAAAGAAATAGTGTCTGTTTATAGCAAAAATACCTCCAGCCATTGTAGGGGACCTAGAAAGGGAAAATAATTATTAAACAGATTCCATACATATCATCATCATCTTGGCTACTTTTTCCTTTAAAAATATGACTCTGAGGGGATTACACATTGATAGTGAAATATTACTCCTATAATAATAAATTATAATTCTGGTTAATAGTTTGTTTTTTTTTCCAGGAAAAGCTATCAAAATATAAATAACCACCATTCAAACATAAGTATCTACTTTCAATCAGTTTATATCAAATTCTTTCAAGAAAACAAATACTAATTGTCAGTGAAAAGTGGTTTCAGCTTACAAATGAGGGCAATTAAATAGCATGATGGAGTTCAGGTGATGATTCAACTGGTTAATCTTCCACCTCCACAGGCCTTAGGGAAGGAGGGCTCTGCCCTCACCAGCTGTCTGGCAAGTCTTCTTTCCTTTCCCTTCTCTACAAAATAAATGAGTTGGACTTCTTGATCTTGTAGATCCTTTTCAGCACTAACATTCTGATTCGTGTGTGTGTGTGTGTATGTGTATGCATGTGTGTATGAAAACACAAACCAAGAGAGTCAAGCTCCTTGACTGTGGACAACAGCAGCCTGGCTAAACCTTTCAAACAAGCAGCACTGAAATCATGGTGACAAATTCTATTATTTTACTGCTGAATGAAATTGATCACATGTATTTTTCCCATTTTTTTTCAAAAGTTGTCCTTAATGTAGTGTTTAAAATTATATAGAATCTCTTTACTACTAGGAAAATTCATTAAACTCAGGGTTCTAATTTCCCCTTAGTAACATAAGTTCTAGGCTTGCTCTCAGCTGCTCCTGACTAGGTTTGTGACATTGAATATGTTACTTCCTCTTTCAGTTTCCTCATCTATAAAATAAGGGGCCTGGAATAATTGCTCTCTAGGGTCCTTTCTAGTGCTAAAATTCTTTGCTTCTATGAATATCTAATAATAATTATATAAACTTATATAGTCCTTAAAAAGCATTTAAAGAAGTGATATTAAATATATCATAATAATAAAGATATTGAATAATCATAATGGATAATATTTAATAATATTATTTAATATATTTTATTTATATTAAGTATTATTTAATATTTTATTCCCCCCCAATTACATTAACATTTTTTTAGTCATTTGGGGTTTTTTTTAAACTTTTGAGTTCCAAATTCTATTTCTCCATCCCTCCCTTACTTCCCTCCTCCCTGAGACAGCAGCAATCATATATGGGTTATACATGTGCAATCATGTAAAACATTTCCATATCAGTCATTTAATACAAGAAGACTCGAATAAAAGAAAAAGAATGAAAGAAAGAAAATGAAAAAGAGTATGCTTCAGTCTGTATTCAAACAACATCCATTCTTTCTCTGGAGGTAGATAGCATGCTTCATCATGAATCCTTTGGGATCATCTTGGATAAGTGTCTTGCTGAGGATAGCTAATTCATTAACAATCCTTCATTCATATTGCTGTTACTGTGTACAATATTCTCCTGGTTCTGCTCATTTCACTTTGCATCAGTTCATGTAAGTCTTTCCAGGTTTTTCTGAAATCATCCTGCTTGTCAGTTCTTATAGCACAATAATCTATATCACAATCATATACTACAGCTTGTTTAGCCATTCCCCAATTGATGGGCATCCCCTCGATTTATAATTCTTAGCCACCACAAAAAAACAGCCAGCATTCATATAGCACTTCAGGGTCTGCAAATTGCTTTACAAATATTATCTTATGTGATCCTTCCCAATTACCCTGAGAGGCAGGTACTATTGTTATCATCCCTATTTTACAGATAAGGAAACTGAGGCAGAAAGAAGTGAAGGGACTTATCCAGGGTCACACAACTATGAAGTGTCTAAAGCTGGATTTGTACTCAGGTCTCCAGATACATGAGAATAAATTCCTGTAATGCTAAAGGATGTATCTCTTTGTGTATGTGTACATGTACATAACATAATTTATATTTATTATACATCCACACACATCAATACCATTTTTCACAGACATGAGAATAACGGATTCTGAATACATTCTAAAGCAGGTCATCTAGATACAATGAGTAGAGACTCAGTTATTCAGAAGAGTTATGGGATTTGGTTTTCTGGATAATAGAATTCTTTAATAAATGAATATTACCCCTTCATGTACCAAAACTTTTGTTTCAATTATTTTTTGTGAAAACCTTTCTAATGTGTATTACATACACCCTCATGTAGGTGACATTGAAATTGTTCTACTTGAAAAAGTGTTTTCTATACAGTTTTTCATTTGAGCTTCACAAGAGTCTTGTGAAGAGGGTATTACAGGTGTTGTTAACCTCATTTTGCAGAAAAAGGAAATGAAGTTCAGTATGGTTAGGTGATTGGCCCATGGTCACGTATCTGGTACTGGAGGCAGCGTTTGATCTATTTTCCTGATTTTGGTTCCATCTTTTTCCTCTATATCAACCTGCTCCTCAGTAAATTCAATGTAATTAAACTTTTGAAAAAGTATGGGAAAATCTAGATTAGCCTGACATAATCTTTCTGCAACTCTCAACCATCTGAAATGACCCCATTTCTGTTTTTCAAAGTACATTTCCTAGATTCTGTCCTTCTCCAATGTTATACTCAGAAACATTATACTCTTCAACATTAACTCAGAAAGGAAGGGGGCATGTTATATTCTTCTTTGTATCTTCCCCAGTGCCTAGTAGATTGACTTGCACAAAATAAATGCTTATTAAAACTTCCTTAGTTTGAATTAAAAACCTGGAACTAAGAAAAAAAAATCTTCGTCCATGAATAAATAACTTAGTACCAAATAGCAATCAAAAAGATGTTGTTCAGTCATTTTCAGTCATGTCTGGCTCTTTGTGACCCTATTTGGGGTTTTCTTGGCAAAGATACTGGAGTGGTTTGCCATTTCCTTCTCAAGATCATTTTACAGATGAGGAAACTGAGGCATACAGGGCTAAGTGACTTGCCCAGGGCCACACAGCTTGTGTCTGAGGTCAGATTTAAACTCAAGAAGAGGAGTCTTGCTGACTTCAGGCCCAGAACTCTATCCACTTTGCCACCCACCTAACTGCCCCATTAAAAATATAAGTCAAATAATAGAAGGTAATGATTTGGTTTGGTTGATGTTGTGTGGGGAGGTAGAAGGAGGTAAATGAAAAGCAATTAACTGTCTCATTGTCTTACATTCTGTGTGAAGTCCCAACATATGTTCTGAGTAACAGCAGAGGGGGGCACATGTTCACGTGTTCAGTCATGCAGGAAAATTCTCAATACATAGTAAACAGTGCAGTAAATTTTGTGATGGGCATCATTTAGTAAATATCAGCATTGCCTGTAATCCTGTTTTCTTAGGTGTTTTTTATTTTGTAGATGTTAGTGTCAGTCAACAGAGCAGACTGTTGAGACTAGAAAATCTGGGTTAAGTCTTTTACATAGAAACAGACACACAGATAGACACATAGACACACACAGAATGGGGGTCTTTGGGGCATGCTCAGAACATCTAATATGTAGGCATCCTGAAGGACTTGCCTAGACATATCCAGATAGAACAATAGCTAGATTGATAGAGAACTATATAAAATCATATATGTATGTACAATTATCTCTTCCACATCATGACTTTCCACATAGCAGTTTTGATATATTGTGGGTCAGCATAAGAAATTAAATGGGAATTTTGAGGGAGTTTGGAGGCAGCCACAGATGACACAAGAAGGCCAGCAGTGACCAAATAACCCAAATTTTACCATAACATACTGTAAATACCACATAAAAGAAAAATAAAAGCTTCAGACTTCTATGGTACGACGGTAGGGCCAAAACAATTTTACATGGATTTTTCAGATCACAGGGGTGCTGTGCTCCTAACCTTACAGTGTAGAAGGGATAACTGTATATGTATATGTGCACATACACAATGTATATATCTCTATGAATGCATGTATGTATGTACAATACATATATGTATATGTGTCTATATATACATGCATGTGTGTAAGTTGCAGAACAGAGGATTTGCACTGACAGAGGAAATGTCCTTTTTGAGAGTTCCTTCCACCACTGAAATCACTAGTCTAGACAAAGAAAAAAGATGTTGGTATGCATTATCTGAAGTATGTCTTGTTTATCAACCAACTGAATAGTTTTTATTTCATATAGGGAAGACTAACTTTCACAGCTCAGGGACAAAACTTTACTCCTCTAGTAAAGAAAGATAAAAACTTTATTTTGGCTCTAATATGGTTGATCAAGATAAAGCTTAGTTTCCTCACTGGTGTTCTATCATTTTGTTTGATTACCTGGCCACATGGATCTCATCACATGCTTTTTGTACTCATGATTTGGAGAGGAAAAAGATGCCATTCAGTAATAGGAATTTTTGCTTAACAAGTTTATTTCCAAGCCAAAAAATACTTATGCAACAGAGGGGCCCACTGGCCACATTGTAGCCCACAATGCTCCTTAAGTACTACCCAGATCAGATTAAAATGTAATCAGTAAATATTTAACAAAATAAATGATGAAAATACAATAGAACATAGAAAATGTCAATATGTGGTTTTATTTCCCAGTAAGTAGCCTACAGGGATTCTTATGTACTCTATAGTGGTTCCCATTTCTATTTGAATTTGACACCACTGCTATGCAATATCTAAATTTACCTTCATTTATGAGACTTGTTTTATGCACCAAAGAGTTACCTGTACCAAAACCATAGGTAACTTGAAATTTAAATGAAGATGAATGTGATGATTTAGATTGTAATGATGAAGCTAAGAATGACAAAATACAGTTGCAGACTATAGCCTATATGTTTATTTATACACAAAGTGGACAACGAAGCAAACATGTCTTAGGAACTACTTATTTGCGATACATATTATGGACTTCCGGTTCAGGGGTTCTTAATCATTTTTGTGATGAAACCCATTGACTTCTTCCCCAGATAATGTTTTTAAGTACATAAAATAAAACACCTAGAATTTTTTAAAAAGTAAACTAAGTATACTGAAATAGTTATTGATATATTATGTCAATATTTTTAAAAACAAGCTCATGAACCCCAGGTTAAGAACCCCTGAAAGTCATAAAAGGTAAGGAACAAAAAATACAAGAACGTTGTAATTTGTAGATGGCTTGAAATGGCCATGAATAGAATGAAATATTAATCTTATCAATAAAATAATAATTCATCCATATTAAATGTATCAAAGTTTGGAAAGATCATCTTTTCAAAGGCTTTCTTGATATTACTCACTTTGAAGATATTAGGCTGCTCTGTGCCTATATGTAAGCACCTAGACCAGGTTTTATATGACTAATTCTCTGTTAAAAGAACAGAAAGCTGCCCCTATCTTAGGCATCTTGCTAAATAAAAGACAAATGTGTTTTAACAGAACACTCTTGACTGGGACATGTTTTTGAAAAGTGGCTTTTGTGTTTTAAACTGAAACATGGCATTAAAAGGTTAGATAATAGCTAGTGGAAAATAGTCACCCAAATCAAAGACTGCAGAATGATGCTGTGACTTTTTTTTTCAGAGAATTCAATTCTAAGCAGTATGAACAGTTTCATAAAGTAACTTTTTTGAAAACATTGACAACTTCTATCTGGATATATATATATCTCAACAAGTCAATTCTCCTTGGATTTAAGCATAATAAATCTGGGGAGGGTATTGTATAGGTAATGATGCAATTTCCCATTAAATAAAACTTTTTGTGATGGAAAAAAAATCCCATCATCCGAAAGCCTTGGAAAGCATTATAAATATACCTGCTGTCTACAGAGTATGAGCTAATACATGAATAAATGAAGGAACAAAATATCTTTTCTGATTAGTTCTATTACCTGGGTGCCTTCTGCGAAAGATCATTTCAGGGCCATGTACTTAGCCAAGGATATAAAAACTATTCCATTGCTAGGTAATTGCCACACTTGCTTTAAGGAATCAGTGTCAGTGTCTGGGAATATATGTGGATAAGTATATGTATTTTCATGTGTATATACACATATAACACGGGTGTGTATGTTTATATATTATATGGCAATATGTATATATGTATAATGTATGTGTGTGTATGTATGTGGATAGATAGGCAGATAGATCTTGCCATTTCCTGTCCCTCTATGTTTCTGGAATGATGCAATCTAATGGACCAGGATGTTATTCAGAATATGAAATGTTATTTGTTACAGATGAGATCTGATGAACAAATTGATTCAAAATACTGGACTTCGAATCTTGTGATGACATTAAAAATAATGGTACTTTTAATATTGCTTGTACCTGGAATTCTGTTCCAAGTCACACATTAAAAAGAGCTTGGAGGAAATTATGACCTGGAATCATGTTGGTAGAAGTATCAGTCAATTATCATTATGATAATAATAATAATAGTTCACACTTTATATAACTCCTTAAGGTTTACAAAGTTTTTTATCACCATAATTTTGGAGCAAGTACTATAGGTCCCATTTTACAGATGAGTAAGCTGAAGGAAAAGAGAGGGGAACTGACTTGTGCATAATCATAAGGTGTTAGCACTGGGATGCAAACCTCTCTCTTTGTATTCTATGGACAGCATTCTTCTCTATTATATTGGACGGATGAATTTATAGATGAGGGATAGTGTGTAGGCTTTGGAGTAAAGCTACTTGCCCCACCAAATACATGAGCACAAATTTATGAAATGGTAAAGGATGTACCTTTTTCAGAGTCCAAGAACAAACATACTTCTAAGTGATGAAAATAGGAACTTATGAGCCTATGGCCCATTGCGTTCATGTTTCAAAATTAGAGCAAATATTTTAAATGAGGTTGACTTGTCAAAGGACATAACATCAAGAGTAGAGAATAAAATTCTCTGAAGGTTGGGAAAATTACTTAAGAGAAGGCTTTAATAATTGGTCTGATAATTAATTTTTCAGAAATGCAGCCATGGTATATAGCCTAGGATTTCATGCTTTCACGTGTTTTTCCCCCACTCTTATTGATAAAAAAAAAGGTAATGACCAAAAAAAGGAGATTTTTTTTTCAGGAAATCAAGTTCTAAAATTGCTATAATAGTTTTCATTCAACAAAATTTTATAATTCAATGAACATATCCCAAACATAGATATACATGGGACATTATGTTGGTATACCCTATGGCATATCCTAGGTAGAATTTCCAATTTTCCTTGCCTTCAGGGAAAGGGGAAGAATCAATAGGAATACTTTCCTAGGGTGTGCATTCCACCCCATCTACAAGTAATGCTACTGTTGACTATCTCTAAGATACAGCATAATGATGCTCATAATGATGGCTCTGAGTTAAGAAAGAAAAAAGTAGCTTATATTTATTGTTTAAGAAAGCTGGGAAGCATATGACACATTTTAGGTTTCTGTTAAATTGTGCATTCCAATGCTGGAATCTCCCATTTATATAGAAAATCCACTTTTCTATAAAGCTCTTAGTACCAAATAACCAATCATCTACTTGTGATAGGCCACCGAACTGAATCTGTACTGATCCAGGACATATTTTGGAATTTGCTTCCTCGAACAAAAGCCTTATATATTAGCTTTTTCCTTACATTTTCTTCTTATACAAAAAACACTGCCCTGAAAACAAACAAACAAAAACTCAAACCCTTAAAAACACAATGGAATGAAGAATGTGTCTTATCTGATCTCCTGGGCAATATAACATACTGCTTTTCAGTGAAATTGATTATTAAATTATAAACTAAAGAAGCTTTCTCTCTAAGGCTATTTCCTCACCCTCAAAATAACAAACTGAATTTCTTTGTCACTGTTAAGGGGCTTTAAGCATGCCCAGATCATCTAAGATGGAGGCATCCTTAAGCAAGATGCCAGAGGCCTGCTTCTGGGAAAAGACATTCTGCATCCCCCTACTATTTGAATAGGAACAGCCTCTTTCCTTTAACAAAAAAGGAAACAGGTTCTGTCCTTAAAACTCTTCATCTGGGACAGTGTTTGTCCCTTTCTGGCAATGCCGGGTTGGGGGCGTGGGGCGCGGTGTGATGCTCCTATTCACTCACAGTACTGGGCCACAGGGCCTGAAGTAGGGGTCATCGCCCTTCCCCACACCCAGATTAGGACCATCACCCTTTTAATTTAATTTAATTTTTTACTGCTTCAAAGAGTGAGAACATTTACCATCTGTTAGTTTTAAAGGTAGCCTGGTTCACCTGTGCAGACATAGGTGATAGGAAGCTGTTTCTCCCCCAATTCCTCAATGTCCTCTCCCAGAAATGAATCTCTGCCCTGTTATATCACTTTAATAATAATAACGGAAATAGAACTAACTTGGTACTTTGAGGTTTGCAAAGCACTTTACAGATGTTATTTCATTTGATTCTCACAACACCCTGTGAGTTGTATTATTATTATTATTTCTGTTTTTATAGATGAGGAAACTAAGGTTCAGAGAGCATACGTGACTTGCCCATACATGACTGAGGTAGTGTTTGAGGCCAGGTCTTCCTGATTTTCTATTCCCGGAGCTATGTAGGAACCACAGTATAGTTTTTACATGTTCTTTCTATAATCCTAAATTCTTTTATTTTGGTATCAGTGACTTCTACAAAGTACTTCTACAATGTCATTTTCAACTCAAACTATTTCTCATTTACATTCATCTTTTGATCTAGAAACTAGGACATGTCTTAATTCATATGGAGTTTGATATTATCTTAATTTATGGGCAAACATCACCATCTGGTAAACTTTAAGGTTAATGCCATTAAGGACCATGAAACGTAAAGATATAGATATAGATATATATACACATACATACATACACACATGCATATATATATATACTTCACATCTTTAGACTTTCTTCATTTCATTCCAGTTCAATTAAGTGTTTAAGTGCCTACTATGTGCAAGATGCTAGGTACTATGTTAGGTGCTAGGGATACAAAAACAAAAGGAAAAACAATCCCTACTTTTAAGGACAGCTCACTGTGGGAGAAATCCTGACAGGGTGTTCTTTTGACTCTGTAACTAACTCCAGTTACAGAACAATAAAAAATGTCTCATTAAGGTAAGCTCCATGAATTTCAGTTCTCAGTCATACACACTACTGGTCTGAATCCCCTACTGTGTGCAAAGTTGTTTCTAGAATGATTTTGGTCAAAATAAATACCAACTCTGTTTTGGAGCCATATTTTGGTGAGGGAGCTATATTGAATCAGTAGAGTGCCAAGAATATATTCCATTTGTGAGGTCACAGCACTTTGCAAGCTAACCAAATGATGGATACTAGATTATGGAAGCATTTTCATTGATTGCCAGATAATAGGTCTCCCTGTACTTTTTGGTTCATCACCACACTCTGTCAATAACCTGAACTACATTAACCTGTCTTTTAAAATTAAGGTTTTCCATCCATCTTGATTTCATCCTACGTACAAAGCTTTGTGTTGGAGAAATAATCAGAGAAATGCTTCAAGATGAAGCTGCCCATCACTGTTTAGCAATCACTCTAGAGCAATGTGGACAGCAAGAGCTCTTCAGCTGCAGAGAATTTAGAGGGAGCTAGATGTCAGAACCAGTTACACATTTATTAACATTAGAATATACATGAGCTTGCAGAATGTTGAGTATGGCAAACTGAGGGGAAAAAACTTGAATTCATTCATACTTCCCTCCTATAATCTGCTTATTTTAGTGCCAAACTCTAGAAGCCTGACTTCAGACACTTTGATTGTCTCTCCAAAAAATGTATCCTAATTTCTGACCCTGACTTATGAGACAATTCTGCATCCTAATTGCATGAATTTCCTGATTATGCCCTTCCCTTGCTCCCTAGTTAAAGAGGCTTCAAGTCTCTTTAACTCTACAGTATGGAATCCATGTAGACTCAACTCATGAGATATCTCACTCCCATCTTATCCCCACTCAGGAATAGGACCCAGATGATCAAAACAGATCTTTCATTCTGAAGCATTTAGTCACCTTAGGAGGGATAGGAGGCAGCATGCATGGAAAATCAAACAATCATCACCTCAACCACCAATCTCCAATCAAACCATAATAGAGAGCTCAGACCCTGAGTCAAAGAGTTCTGGGAATATTAGTGTTCCTCAAAGCATCAGCCCTGCTTCCACTCTGGGCCCCACAGCCATCACTGAGGGGAACAATTATTGGGGAGAAAGGTCCCACCTTCCCTGTCAACACCAACACTGTCAAGCCAATTACGAGACCCAAGCAGCCTGAGAGGGGTAGCACCCCCACCCGACCCCTACCACTGGACCTGCTTCTAGGCTAGCCCTGGCAACCTCTGTTCCCAGAAGCAACCTCTGTGGAGGTATAACCTGCCAACAGATTCTGTGGGTGCTTCAGTCACTGTTTCCTCAGCAGTCACAGCTATAGAAGACCCATAAAAGAAAAATCTCCCCACTAAAGTCCTTGGCATTGTCAAATGGCTTCACATTAGAAACAAACATGGCTGCATCAGTAGAAGGGACATTAAAGAAGAAGCATTTTCTATCTGCTTTCTCACTGAGCCCTAAGGACCATGAGAACCTTCCATATGACTTGAAGCTGAAACCTCTTACATGTATTGTCTCTCCTCTATGAAAACTCTATGAACTCCTTGAGAGTGGGGACTATCCCCACTTTTCTGTTTGTATCATCGGCGTACTGCTTTGTGCATAGTAAACATATTTTTTCATTTATTTATTAAAAAATATGTGTGAGTGCTTAATTTGTATATGTCACCATATTAAGTACTGGGAGGGATATAAAAGAAGTCTAAGACACTATCCCTATCCCTCAGATGTGAAAAAGACAAAAAGAAAAAAGTTTAGGAAATATAAATGAAGTTCCTTCCTATTCTTGCCATCCACTCCTGCCCAGGCTTGAGTTTTATTTTATCAGGAAAAAATTTTAAAGGTTGGATCTTGTTTTTTACATGATAAATAACATGCTTAACATAAGGATATTGCTACTCACCCTCTACCTGCCCCTCCCATCCCAAACCCTTGCAAAACCCCATACAGCAGGAATGACCTCAGCAGTGGATGGGAATGGAGAGGGCACCACTCTAGGAATGAGAAAAGCCCTGGGTTGGAGTCTATCATCATACATGTTTTAGTTATATGAAAATGGGCAAAACATTTAGTCTCTCTGATCCTTAGTTTTCATGTATGTAAGATGGAGATAATAATGGTACTTACAAGATTGTGGTGAGGATCGAATGACATAGCAGTTGTAAAATGTTACATAAATGTCAGCATTATTGTATCCTGAGAATAAGCAATTCAGAACAATTCTCAAATGTAATAGCAAGAAGCATTTCTATCTCCAAGGCACTGCCATTTTCACATGAGAATGAAGAAAGTTTCTGTGTCATCTTTGCTTGTAAGCTTTCTTCAGTTCTGGTGGTTGATAGATGCTTCTTCCTAAACCTAACTGGACACTGAAAGACTCATGCATCCATTTATTCCTGTAGAGATTAGAAATGATGAATTTACTCTTCTCTTTGATGAAAAGTCTCAGAGAAGAAAAGGTAAAATCTATCATTGATTTTAGAGTTGAAAAGAAGTATAAACCTAAGTTTTCCTTAAGACCCACAAATGAGTTGACTCATTTATTTATGGAAAACTGAGAACTTAAATTTATCTGAATTCTGAATATTAAACCAATATTCCATTTGTCTTAACATATTTTAAAAATTTATGTAAATGAAGTTGAATTGATCCAGACTCAATTTTTCATCCATCTTTGTCTCGTATAAGATACAATTGTTTATGTTGAATAAGCTATTAGACATACCACCAGATAAAACTTTAATTCATAACTCCTTCTCTCTCACCTGATTCAGCACAGGGAAGGGAAGGAAGGAGAGAAACTTCTGTTTGGAAATAATAATACTAAATTAAGAAATATAATAATGTGAAAAGGTAGGAGAAAAACAAAACTTCAATTTTAAGAAATCCATTAAAATTATTTAAGGAATTATTTTCATAAGCTTAATGAAAATAAAAGGTCATTGAAATCTACTTTAATATTCTAAATTCAGACATATGCACATTTTTATCTTTCAACAAAAATAAAACATCAGAGAAATAGGAACCCCTGATATTGATCACTCAGAAAATAAGACTGACTTGATTAGACAGAGTTCCATGAGTTTGGAATTCCCTCTCATCCCTTCCTTTTTGCCTGAGCCCCTTCTATGAAAATGAATGTGTCTATGTGATATATTTTCAGAACTCAGAGTCTTTTTTTTTAGTAATATTTTTCTTTGCTTTCTAATAATGCTTATAGTTTCTTCTATTCTCAGGATTTTGCCTACTTCTCTTAAATAAGCAAAAACACAAGATATGAAATTCCCTAAACTTTGGCAGCTTATGGCTCCATTTGTAACAAAACAAACAAAATATTTGAACATAAATTCTTTTAGCCAATGTGTGTTATTTAAATAAACTAATATAAAACTTCAAAATGTGATCATTTTATGAGCAAAATAAATTATTCCTAATGCATTTTTTATGTTTTGAAACTAGCATAGTGAATTTAATTCTGGACAGAGCACTAAAAACATGTATTATATATATTTCCTTTTCCCTCTCAAAATATCTGCTTTTTTTTTTTTGCAGCAACAACAAAAAATAGGAGAGTGGTTTGTTTTTCATTGACTTCAAAAAAAGTTGTTGCTTTTTTTTGCTTTTTGGAGGGCAACTGGGGTTAAGTGACTTGCCAAGGTCACATGGCTAGTAAGTGTTAAGTGTCTGAGGCCATATTTGAATTCAGGTCCTCTTGACTCCAGGGCCAGTGCTCTATTCATTGCGCCACCTAGTAGCCCCGACTTCAACATTTTTGAATATTTTCTTTTTTTAATCTAGTAAGAATTTTTAAAACCCTCCAAAACCAGAATTTCCCAAGAAAGAATCTTTGCTTTCTTTACTCTATATCTATATTCTCTAACCTAGGGCTTCTAAAACTTTTTCATGCGCAACCCCTTTCATGTTTGGCAGTTAGTTAGCTGCATGACCTGAGGGCATGCACAGTGCAAAGTGCCCATACTTTGAGTCCAGAACCAAGGCTTCAGTGAAGCTGTGATGCAACATAGACAAGCGCTGCCAGAAACACTTTGGATTCATTTCAAGTTTGATTTTTAATTAATGTTTGGTTTTTGCACATTCAAAAAACTTTTACTGTTGCCAATTTTTTCATGACCCCATATGGGGTCATGACTAGTTGCTCTAACCCACTATGGTTAGACCCATGGAATCTGAGAGTTAGAGCAATCTCAGAGGGGATCTAGTCCAATCTTTGCCTGACAAACCATCATTCAGCCTCCACTTAAACACTTCCAATGAAAGTAAACTCACTCCCTATTGAACCAACCCATTCTTTAGTTGTTAAGAAGTTCTTCACAGAATTAGAAGGGAACTCACAAGTCATACCCAGTCCAACCTGTACCTGAACCAAAATCCTTCTACAACATCCAGCTCTGGATATATGAGCTATGATCCACAAGAAGTGGTCATCTGCTACCTCACCCTCTCTCCATCACCATTACCCTTTCTGGGCCTGAAGGCCAAATAGAGAAAACTCCATTAATTTTAAAGCAGCCTGTTTTGCTTTTAGACAAAGCTAATTGTTAGGGAGTTTTGCATCATTTGGAACTAAAAGCCTTTGCGTTAACTATGACTTTAGTTTATGCTTTCAATTTAGCCATGCTGTCACTAGATGGCGATAATATGACACTCTACCATGGTCACCCAGTTGGGAGTGAAATGGTAACTTGGAGACTCAAAATGCTGACACCCCAGTTGACCACCCACAGATTTGTAAGTATTACTTTTCATGACAAATTAATATCCAAAATACAGAACTTTCCATTAAGAAAATTTAGGAATTTTGAACAAAATCTAAAAGGGAATCCTTTAGAGGTTGTCTATTTATGCTAGTATATGAAATTATTCTGAGTCACATTCATATAGCAATCCATTTAACCTCCAATTCTAGGACAAGTAAAAAGCACCTTACTTTATTTCATCCCCTTCCTTGGAGTGATATTACTCTAGTCTCTGTTGTTGTGCTATGGCTAGAAAAAAAAATTTTCCCTGGTCAGCTATTCCACCAACCCCATAGTGTCTTGGATATTAAAATTTTTTTATATTTATATATAAACATATTATATATAAATATATTTTATATATTTATAAATATAAGTTATATATTTAAATGTTTAGTATAACATTTCAAGATTTTCACACAAATTTCCTCACCACATTGTGAGGTGAGTAGTACAAGTCTTATCACATTTCACTGATGAGGAAATCAATTCTGAGAAGTTAAATGACTTGATTTCCATGGTCAAGTAGCTTTTGAGTGTTTGAAGTAGATTAGAACCCAAGTCTTCTGACTTTAGCATACTTTTCACTAGGCCACACTGCTTCTAAGTAAATGTTGAATCGAAGTGAAATTTGCATTTGGAGTTGAGTATTAGAGATTGAGAGATAAAAAGGTTTGAAAAGTGGCTAATAGGTCTGATACTATAGCTCTTTATCTATGTTGGTGGCAAGGAGAAGCTTTTTTTTTTTTATTGAGTTTGTCTTTGCTGCTGGTGGTGGAGGCAACTAGGAGACTAGCCAAGTTCTGATTAGTAGGAATAATGAATCCCCCAAAGAGATCACATTGCTGGAACTTGCACTGCATATTCCCATTGAACTGGAACAATGATAACATTTTACATAATTATAACTTCAAATACAACTTTGAGTGCAAATTCAAATTCATACAACTACTTTATGGACTGAATTCATTATTGGCAGTAATCAGAACCTAGCTGTGTTATAATAGTCCAGTTGAGAAGTGGTGATGACCTGAACTAGGGTGGTATGTTAATGGAGAAAAAGAGGTATGTGGAAAAGTTGTTGTGTAGGTAGAACGAAAGAATTTGGCAACTAATTGATGTGGGTAGAGAGACAATGAAGAGATGATACCCTTGACAGAAATAGGGAAATGTGAAAGGCTAATCTAAAATCAATATCTTCCTCAGGTTTGTACATAATGGGTACTTAATAGTAGGTTTGTTGAATTTTCACTTTTTTATTTTAAATTTTGTTATTTTTAAACTTTCTTGAAAATAGGAAAATACTACTCAATCTAAGAAGAGTCATGTATAGACTTTAAAGAGAAAAATAAGAGTGGACTTCTGGGGAACTCTGCAGAGAACAAGCATGGAGAATGCATACTAACGGATCACAGAAGTCTAGACTTCATAGCCCTAGGCCATATGGCCTCTAGATATCAGAGCTAAGATGCTTGTCTACAGAAATAATTGGAGAAGTCAAGCTTAACCAAAAGGGCAAAATCAGCCAGAATAACCAGCTAGCAAAGTTGCTTCAGGAAAATCAAGTAAGGAGAAAAGGAATGGGTCAAAGATGTGAAAAAAAATTACAGGGACTAGAGCCAGGGAAAACTCCAAGAAAGTAGAGCTGTCAGCTCTTAGGTCAATGTAAAGACCCAGAGCCTAGGAAAGAATCTTTGTAGGTCAATAGGAATAGAACTTTTTTCTTGCCCAGGAAACCAGGGGAAGGAGAAAATGAAGAGTTGATGGGCTTGAGAGACTGGGAGTCAGTCCTAGAAAATGCACCGTACAAAGTCTTGATCAAGAAATCCAGGAGAAAAATCACAGTGAATCATTTTTTTCAGTCCATGTTGGCATAGGAAGACAGACAGGTCTGTAGACACTAGGGGTAAGGTCCATCCAAAGGTATGATACCTAGAGTATTATAGCATCTCCAGGGCCTAAAAGAGGACTGAGGTTATGTACCAAGATAATAAGCACCAGGGCAGGAAGACAAGGACTTGAAACTTCTGCAGGATTTGGCAATGAGTGTCAACTGGTAGCTCTTTTGCTCACTATCCAGTTCCAGTTCACACATCCACAGTGGACTCATGAGGGGACCTGTACTCAGGAGTAGGAATTTAGTATGAGGAGTAGTCACAGGCCCTAGATTATGTAATGACCAGAGAACATAGAAGCAAATAGTAACTGTGTAGCTCTAACCTCAACAACAGAGTAGGGACCCCTTTCTAGCCTCTAGTCAAGTTTGAAGCCTGCAGTGGAATAACCATAACAACAAACCCGGACCAAAAGGAATCCATAATTTAGCCACTCTCAATCTGCAGAGTTTTCAGTTGAAATATAGTGGCAGATTCCAGCAGCAGGGGAACTTCCAAGCAGGAATAAGTCCATAGACATGTTGCTCAAACTCAAATCTGGAACAGGAACGTATAGAGCTCAGATCAGAAGGGCAGTGAACAGAATTTTCCCCTTATCACACCACTTTGAGATCACTGAAAGCTTGAAGGTCTTCAACCTGAACTGTCACTGAGATCCTGGTATAACACAATATTCAATACCACAAGAAAACAACAGAAGAGGGAAAAAAAAAACCTCAGCTCAATCACTGTCACCAAAAGAGAGCAGAGTCTGAAGCTACCATACAGTTCAAATCAAGAAGAAAATTTAAATAATGAGAAAAACACTATAAAGGGCTATTACATTGACAAGCATGCCCAATGCAAAAACCCAGAAGAAGAGGATGATTTGTATAAGCAAAGACTCAAATAAAAATGCTACCTGGGGACAAGTACAACCAGAATTCCTGGAAGAGATAAAATAAGACTTTTTTTTTAAAGAGCTAAAAATGATTTAATAAACCAAATGAGAGTGCTAGGGAGAAAACAGGAAAAGAAATGGAATCTATAGGAGAAAGATATGGAAAAAGAATTAACAGTTTGGAACAAGATAGACAAAACCTAATCTTATTGAGAAAAAAAAACCCTGGAAATTAGAATGAATCAAATAGGAGCTGATGACTCCATGAGACTTCAAGAAATATTAAAGTAAAGTCAAAAGATCAAAAAAATAGAAGAAAGTATAAGTTATCCCACAGCAAAAACAACTGACCTAGAAAACAGATCAAGGAGAGAGAAATTTTTTTAACTTTCTTTTTTTTTCAATTTTTTGGTCTTTATTAATTTGTTTGTTTACTTTTATTTTACAAGATTCAGTTCCACAATTCCTTGAGTTTCAAATTTTCTCTCCCTCCTTCCCCTTCCCCTTTCCTCCCTCCCCCCCATGGTGGCATATGATCAAGTATAGGATCTGCAAATACTTTAACATTAGACATTAGTCAGGTTATAAAGGATTGTATCAGATAGAATGAACAATGGGAAAGAGGAAACAAAATCAAGCAAGAAAAAGAGCAGGTAGTTTGCTGGATTCAAACTCTGTTCTTTCTAGTTCTTTCTCTGAATGTAGACAAAGTCTTTCTCCATCATGAGTCTTTTGGGGTTGGCTTATAACCCTGCATTGTTGAGAAGAGTCCAGTCTATCAAAGTTGGTCATCACACATACGTTGTGTCTGTAATTGTGTACAAATTTCAAGGAGAGATAATTTAAGAGTCATTTAGCTACCTGAAAGACCAAACAAACAAAAAAAGCCTAGACATCACATTTCAAGATATCATAAAACATAACTGCCAAGTTCTCTTAGAAACATAGGGCAAAGTGGAAATAGAAAGAATGCATTGGCCATCTCTTGAAAGAAACCCCAAAATGAAAATTCCTAGGAATTATAGCCAAAGTTCAGAGTTTTCAGGTTAAAAAAAAGCAACAAAAACTATTGCAAGCAGCCAAAAAGAATTCAAGTACCAAGGAGTCAAATCAGAGTCGTCCAAGATTTAGAAGCCACCAATTAATATGCATTTATTAAGTGCCTACTATATTCCAGGATACTGTATTAATTACTAGGGATAAGACAATTCTTGAACTTCAAGAGTTGCAATTTAATGGTGAGAAATCTAATCTGCATCACCACCATAATGAAACATAAGGCTTGAATTATCTTCCAGAAGGCAAAAGATCTCGGCTTCCAGCCAAGAATAACTTACCCAGTAAAACTTAATATAATCTTGGGGGAGGGGGGATGGACTTTTAATGAAATAGGACTTCCAAGTATTCCTGATGAAAAGACCAGAAATAAGTAGAGATGTTGAAAACCAAACACAGGAGACAAGAGAAACATAAAAAGGTATAAGTAAGCACTCATAGAGACTAAACAAGGATACATTGTTTATATTCAAATATGGGGAAATGATACATGTATCCCCTTGGATCTTTATCATCAAGGGTCACAGAGGGAATATAATTAGGCAGAAAACATTTTATGTTTTGATGATCTTAAAAAAAGAATTGAAAAGGAGGGAAAGAGGAATGCACTGGGGTGAGGAGAGAGGAAGAATAGAGAAAATTATCTCACATTATTGGAGTATGCAAGTAGTCTATATAAATAAGGAGGAAGTGGAGAGCAGGCAATATTTGAACCTCACTGAACTAACTGGTCAAAGGAGATAATATACTCACATAGTTGTGTACAGAAACAAATTTCACTTGGCAGGGAAACGGGCAGGAAAGTGATTGAGAGAAATGAGGTATAAGAGGGAGGGCAACTTAAGGGAGGTGATATAAGAAAAAGCAATTCTCAAAGAGAAGTTTGGAAACAAAGAGAAGGAAAAAAGATAAGAGACTAGGATGCAAGGAAATGCATAAAATTCTTTTTTTTTCCTTTTTGGAGTGGGGGAAGGTAGGGCAATTGGGGTTAAGTGACTTGCCAAGGACACACGGCTAGTGTGTGTGAGTGAGTGTGTGTGTGTGTGTGTGTGTGTGTGTGTGAGTGTCTAAGGCTGCATTTGAACTCAGGTCCTCCTGACTCCAGGGCTAGTGCTCTATTCTCTGCACCACCTAGCTGCCCCAATGTATAATATTCTTGAAAGTTGTTGTGAGGCCAAAAGGAAGAATTTTTGGAGAGCCAATCAGATTAGAAATACCTTTAACAAGCCAAGGGGTCACACATCCAAAACTGAGGTTAGAAAGTAGATTTGAGCATGTCTGAAAAACCTATCATCCTTGTCAAATCAAATCTATTTTTACAAAAATATCTAAGATTGATTCACAAGATCTGGAAAAAGAGATTTAAAAAAAGAAAAGTGAAATAAAAAAGTTAAGGACTACTTTCCTGTAACTTTTTAATTTTGCCTTTTGCTTATTATGCTAATTTCCTGTTTTCCTGCAATCAATATAGCTACAAATGGCTACTTATTTTCCCACTCAAAACCATTTCACAATGTCATTAATATGCTATAACTAAAACCCATTAATATCATTACATCATAGCATTTATGATATTTACCTCACTGAACCATCCCCTATAATTCTGTTAAAATATCATGTTTTTGCAGAACCAATTAATGACATTAGATGGAGGGGTTTCTGTCATAGTAAACCCCTTTCAAGAAAAGTGTTTAAGGTAGCAGAACATGAGAGAAGGGTAAAGCCTGCATCGTCTCTCATAGGCAAAGTTGGGCATGTAAAGTTGCATCTTTTTGCTCTATTTAACGTCCTTTCTTTTTCCTGCTAGCTGAGAGAAGAAAAGAAGTAGTGGCTCTAAATTAACCCCAAGTCCAGATAGCTATACTTACACTAAAGGGACTTTGGATAACTGGCTAAAACAGTTAATTCCTAACTGAAGTTAGAAGAACATGTAATAGCAACAGTAAAATTGCACAAGGAACTGATGAACCAAATTTTGAAGCTTAATGGGAGTAGGGAGAGGTATTACAATAAACTAATGAGAATTTCTCATAGAAATTATAAGAGGTGATAACACTTTGAAACCTACAACATAAAAGAATTTGGGATATGACAAAGGGAGCTCATGGTGGCTCTTTCATTATTCTTCAGCCTTTAATTACCCTTTCCTTCACTTCTGCAGGTAGTGCTTCAGAATGTGAAACCTCCATGGACACAACTCCTAAGGAGCTATCCTTGGTCCTATTTCAGCAAGGTCTGTTAGATTATCTAGCTGCTTGCATCTAGCTCTTGCCTGGCACCATAGTTCCTGCTTTGAACATTGCTAACCCTGGATTTGCTGCTACTGCCTCAAACTGTCTTTGCACCAGATGCTTATATACAGTACAATGCACTTTTTGCCTTTTATATTTTTCCTCTACCCCTGTCAATTAATTTTCTATAATTCCTTAAACAGACTGGACGGAATACACACACACATACATGCAAGTGTGTATGTTTTTGTGTTCCCCATTCTTGACTTTAAAACTGTATGAGTTTATATTTTTAAAGAAATAATAAAATTAAATTATTTTTTTACTTCTAAATAGTCTTTAATAAATCTTCTTCTCCACTCCCTTCTGTGGATTAGATAATCTCTATAGAAAAGTTATGACTAAAAAACAGCATAGAAAGTTCTACAAAATGTGCAATATACTTACCCAAAGGTTACACACATTGACAAAAAAACCACCACCACCAACAAAACAACCCTGCCATTTAAAGAGTTGAGGCCCATGTTTTATTAATTACCAGGGAAGGTGGTTTTCTCTTCCCCTCCTCCCTTCTTCCTTACTATTTCAATCTTCCCTTTCTACTTTCACTTCTACATTGTAATATTCCCCCCATCAGTTTCCTTCTTCCCCATACTCAGAGAGCAACAGGAAGGGTCGGAGGGTAGAGCATAAAATGTAATGCAGTTAAGTTTCTTTCTCAGCTATCCTAAACTTTCTTTTGACCTCTTCTTTTACAGTTTACTATAAACTTCATCTTAATATAATGATCTCGATTAGAATTATCCTTTATAATTCACTCTATTTTAGCTAGTTGTCAAAAACATCCTCAGCATAAACTTGGCTTTCTGGCTAGCCTAGAATCATAACAGCTTTGCTCCTTTCCTCCTCTCAGCTTGCAGGAAGAGGAAAGTTTATGGCAGAAAAAGAAAAGACGCCATTTGGGGGGGCTGAGATCTCATATCCATATGAAGAAAGACTCAAAATCCCTTTTTTTCAATACAGAAAGCTCCTTGACCAATTCCACACAGTCACAAATGACCTTTTCCTTGTGCAATATCTCTTTTACTATTTTTTTTAAAGAAAACATTCCTGACCCCATTCCTCTGGTATTTGATTTAAATCTACATATAGCCTTGGTGTTACTTAGCCAAGGTTGCCCCCTAGCAATTGCTTCAGCTATAAAGTGCTTTGCTTTTTATAGCATCCACAAGAAGCTATTTCTATCAGAAGCTTTCAGTAACAGAGAAATCACAAACTTCAGGCTTAGATCATTTAAAGCAAAGAATTAACAGCAAATTAAATTTCTTTTGTGTTATATATATTCACACATATGTGTGTATGTACATATGTATTATTAGAAACAAAATTTTCAAAGACAAGAAGGAGGAAAATCATATTAACTCCAATCCAAACTCTAGACCATAAATCCTTGGTGAAAAGGTCTTTGTTTGACTTTGACAAGATACACCTTTTGTGCAGAATTACAGCAATGGTACTATATGATTCATTTGACTGATATGCTCATATGCATATTATAGATGCATATATATATAATCCATATAAGAATATAAGATCCAAAATAGATGGAACGAGGTGACAGTGGAGAGAACACTGTACTTGAAGTCATGAAGACCTGAGTTCAAATCCTGCCTCAGATACCAGTTATGTGATCTGGGCAGATCACTTATCCTCTCTGTGCCTCAATTTCCTCATCTATAAAATGATAGCCCTGGACTCAATGGTCTTTTCTCTGTCTCGACTGGCACTTTAACAATTACCCATATATCTGTAAAGTTAGATGGGGCACCAATACCATGAATATTTTGGAGCATAATGTTCATCTTGAGTTAAATGTACAGAGAACTAAAACCTTCCAGGTGCCTGTCAAATGTTAGGTCACTGAATCTTTCTGGTGCAGATGTACACAAAGAATTTCAGAAGTAACAATCTATCTGAAATTCTAATACTAAGCATGAGAAACTGAAGAAATTTGCTCTACATTAAATGTTCATTCTTGTCTATAAAGTATGCACTAGTTAGTTTTCTTTCTATTAAGAGAAATCTTACATTATTGGTGTAGCAGCTCCTTCTGGTCCTAGTAAATTAGATGGAGGGACAAGCTACCATTTAAAGTGTAGATTCCAGGTGAACCCTCCACGGAATACAGGAGATGGCTTATACTTGAGAGTGTAGGCATTGATTGCATCAATTAGAGGGCATACCACCATGCTGTAGTCTTTTTGGATCGCAAACAATAAGGGCTGTAGCCACATTTTATTCACCTCACAGTGGCTGTCTAGGAACACAAGAACTTCTCCTAGGAACATAAAAGCAAAGGTCTAGTAGATCCTAATAACATTCACCTTTAATGCTACTACCCCTTCAATTCAAAATACCCATGTTAAAATACAATTAGATTCAGTGGGCATTCTTGAGCACCTGCTATGTGTTCAGCATTATTAGCAAATCAATAAACATATAGCAAGTACTGATGTGCCAGCCACCGTGTTAAGGGCTGGGGATGTGAAGAAAGATAAAAACAGTACTTTCCATCAAGGAGCTCTCAGTGTTGTAAGAATTTAAGACAAGTACAAGACATAACCTCTGTATTCAAGGACTTTGTAATAGTTAAATAACAAAACAAGTAATGCAAAGTTATATGCCATTAACATTAAGTGCAAAAATAGTATAAACAGTAAGTACCATAGAGTTTCAGAAAAGAGAAAGGTTGCAGTGGGCTGGAATGGAGGAGGATGAAATAGGAATTGGGGAAGGTCTTGAAAAGATAGAGAGGATCTGAAGCAATTAAATAATTAAAGAGAATTGCCCAAGATTTACCAAATACTATGTTAGATGCTTTGGGAAATATGAAAGAAACTTAATAGGTCCTTGCTCTCGAAGAGCTCATAATTTAGTTATGGTGATATGTCTAACACATATAAAACAAACAAAATAAATATGATATTAAACAATAAAGTATAAATTGTGTGATATAAGTGCTATAATATAGGATGGAGAGATCACTACAGTCAAAGGAGGTTTCTTGGAGGATGGAATGAGTGAGTGAATGAAAAAACATTTATCAAGTATTATGTGCAAAACATTGCACCAAGCACTGGAGATACAAACAGAAAAGCAAGACCATTTCTGCTCTCAGGGAACTCATGTTGGACAAGAATGGAAGATTTGAGCAAGGGCTTATAAAATAAATGGGACTAGTTAGATGGTGGAAAGAATTCCAAGTAGGGTAGAGAGAAAAAAAAAATTTTACATGGAAGGAAAGCAAAGGTAACAAGGTGAGAATGAATTTATCTTTTTTAGGGAAAATCATCATCAGAGTAGCCTGACTAGAGTGGAATTTGTATTAGGAAAGAGTGGGAGATAAAAAATTGGGGGCAAAAAGTGGAAGGCTTTGAATGCCAGATCAGAAGAGTTTGAGCTTTATCCTGTAGCTAATATGAAGCCCCTGGAAAAAAAATTTAAGCTGAAAAGTGTCATGGTTAATGAAACCCTCTACTGTTATTCAACTGCTTTTACATATATGTAAAATATATATACATATATATATTTCAAAATAAAATGTTAAATATGAATGAAACTACCAATCACAAATCAGGTCCAAAGTGGGAAGTTTATTCAAAAATTCTTTCTGAATGGAATTGTTGCAATTTAAAAAGCTCACACATGCATAAAAAACTCTCTTAAAGAATTTAAGCCACATTCAAATTTAGTTACACAGGCAATTCTGGGTCTGATTCTTCCAAAGTTCCCATGGCAACATAGAGAGCTGAATGTGATTATTCCTGACAACTAAGTGGCCATAGCAACTGGATGACTAGAAATGAGAGATTGGGTTAATTTGTTTGTAGCTATGTCAATCAATCAATCAATATTTATTTATTAAATGCTTATTATATGAAAAGAACCATGCTAAGTGATGGGACACAAAGGCTAAAATGGAATAGTTCATTGCCCTCAAAGAACTTACATTCTAATGGGGGAGACAACTCATCCATTTATAATATATATAGCATATACACCAAATGAATACAAGGTAGTTCGGGGAGAAGGTGCCCTTGTACCTCAATGGAAAGAGACTAGAAAAGGCTTCACTAAGAAGGTGGTGCTTGAGTGAGTCTTGAAGGAATCCAGGGATTCTGAGAGGTGGAGTGAGGAGGGAGGGTTTTCCATCTATGGGAATTGACCAATACAAATACATGGAGATGGGAGATGTAGTGCTGTGTGTGCAGAACAGGGAGGAGGTCAGTAGGGTTTTCCCTAAGCTTTTGGCTTAGGAAGCCAGCTGAAGTACTGCCCCCAGGAATCTACAGTAAAAGCTCATCATCTTGGTAAGATGTGCATCCGATTTAGCTGGTGTTACTTTGAGTTAGACTACCCCTTTCTCCAAGCTCCACAAACTTTTTAAGTCAAAAAGCAAGATTTCCATGATCATAGAGCAGGCCAATCAGTTAAAGTAGGTCCTGATTTGGGATCATAGATTTAGAATAAAGAAAAGACCTTAAGAATGGTCTCAGCTGGTGGTAGAGTAGGTAGAGTTCTGGACCTAGAGTCAGGAAGATCTGAGGTCAAATGTGACCTCAGATACTTACTAGTTTTGTGACCCTGGGCAAATCACTTAGCCCCTCTCTACCTCAGTTTCCTCAAATATAAAGTAGGGATAATAATAGCACCTACCTCAAAGGGATCAGATGAGGTAATATGTGTAAGCACTTACTTATAATAATAGCTAACATTTTGGTAATGCTTATTGTGGACCAGGCACTAGCATTTTGTAATTATTGTCTCATTTGATGTGACTGGCACATAGTAGATACTATATAAATCCTTATTCCCTTCCCTCTTTAACTCTTTCATTTTATAGATGAGGAGTTGAGGCCCCCTTGGGTCTTTGCCATCTCAGTGTGGATACAAGCACCCTTTGACAAATTATTCAATTAAAGCCAGCTGATTCCATGGTAAACTCTAGGCAGAACCTGGAATATATTCACATACTCCACCATTGATTCCAGCACCAGTGTTGGAGCTGGCAACTTCTCTGGTTGTCTGACTCCACACAATGCTACTGATCCATTATATCTCAGCATCATCTCATAAATTCCTCAGAGTTGCTAAGCAGCAAGCTACTCTCTCAGATAAAGAGACTCACCATCTCAGATTTAGAGGGGACCTCATAGGTCTGCTTCATCCAAGCTGTACCTGAACAAGAATTCTGTCATCAATGCTTCTGACATATTGTCATCCAGACTCCATTTAAAGGCTTCCCACTACCTCCCAAGAGAATCCACTTCCTCCAGAGACAAGATCAGTGTGGAGGGAGATCCAGAGAGGTATTAATAGCAATAATGGGATGCACCAGTCACTGCTACCCCTCCAGTAATTCTCTGAGGCCAGGGACTTCATCTCACACTTCTTCCTTGGTCTTCCTAGTACTGAGCACAGTGGATTGCATAGGTTAACCACTCAAATGTTTGTCAATAATTTAGGATAATAGTTGAGGCATTTCCTCAACTGTTACATCATGTAAAACATATGCATTATATAGACCATTGCAACAACTATGCATTGTGTAGGTTACATAATGTAACCTTCCCTCTTCTACTACTGTATTCAACTAAAGGAGGTCCAACACAGAGTCAGTATTTGTAAAGGCACTACACTGCCTAACAGTGCTTCTAGATGTGAGGAAAATCACCGTTTATCTTATACCTGAGAGGTTCATTGTCCATCTGAAATGTTTGTCTAAGTTATATGTATTTGTGGGGCAGCTCAATGGGCTACACATCCAATAGCATATCCCAATTCCACTTGGTTAATCCTGTTAAGGACAATTCTTTGAAGTGGTATAAGTCTTATTAAGGAAGTTTATAGTGTTCTGGGGCTTAATGCAATCAGGAAAACATAATCCACAAATAAGAGCATCTGAAGGATCCCACTAGCTGAAGGGAATGGACTCTGGGCAGGACATTCTCCACAACAGTGGCAAACATTTATGGTCAGTATTTTTCTCCCTATTCTATGACTTGTTTGTGGAAACAGGAGAGGAACAATACAAGGAAGGTGTAGCTAAGTGGAAATCTACATAGGTTTTCCATGGAGAAGCAACTAAACAAGTCCATGGAGTTGGTTCCACTGGGCACACGAGGGTAACAACAAAAATCATTTCATTGGACACTTAGTCATCTTGCCTTGTAATGCTCATGATGAATGTTAAGCCCAAAGACCTCCATAAGGATCACAATAACTTATGCCCCAAAATCTGTTGCAAACGATGATAAGGTAGAGAAAGGTATAGGATAAGGTATGAAAAACTCAAGACCTTCTGACTTAATCTAACCTAAGCTACAAAGCTTGGTGACTTCAATGTAAAGTTGGGCAAAGGGAGAATGGTGAAAATAACTTGGTAAATATGGTTCAAGTTCAAGAAACAAAAAAGCAAAGACTCGTAAACTATACAAAAGTCTCTTGACCACGTCTTTGGAATAGTAACTGAAAAAAAAAAATCTATCTTCCAAAGCCCCTAAATTGCATTGTTATTGTTCAGTCAAGTCCAACTCTTTGTGATCCCATGGACTACAGGACACCAGGTCCTTCTATCCTCCACCATCTCTTAAAGTCTATCCAAGCTCATGTTTATTGTTTCCATGACATTATCTATCCATCTCACCCTCTGCTTTCCCCTTCTCCTTTTGTCTCCATTTTTTTTTTCCTACATCAGGGTCTTTTCCAATGAGTCCCATCTTCTCATTACAAGTATCTAAACAGAACAGACTGAATTAATTTATTTAAGAATTGACTGATTTGATCTTCTTGCTGTCCAAGGGACTTTCAAAAATCCCCAACACCACAGTTTGAAAGCATTGATTCTACTGGGCTCAGATTTTTTTATAGTCCAACTCTCTTAGTCATACATTGCTACTGGAAAAAACACAGCTTTGACTATATAGACCATTGTTGGCAAAGTGATATATCTGCTTTTTATTATGCTTTGCAGATTTGCCATAGCTTTTCTTCAAAGGAGTAAGCTCATTTTGTAGCACTATTTTATAGTTTTAGAAGTGATGGAAATGGTGTTTGTTCCAGGGAAGAAGGGGTTAGTATATGTAAATACCCCACTTCCCTCCAATTACCCTCTTAGGTAAAAACCTAAGTTTTTACCTCTTTCTTTACCCTGACTTCTTCAAAGTCCTGAGCTGGGACAATCACTGTGACCAACATGTCTAGCCTGTTAGGACACTCTAACCTTCTTGGTTAAGATCCTAACAGTGAGGAAATCTCCCTTTCTCTTACTCCAAGGGACGCACACTATCCCTTACTCCTGAAATTCCTTCAGTTTCACTCTTGCCCACATCACCACCTGTTGAAATCTTTTCCATCTTTCCAGACTCACTCAGGGGCTGTTTCTACAATGAAGCCCCTCAAATCTCTCAAGGCACTTTTTATGGAACTCCCTTAGACATTTGCCAGTCAGTCAATAAACATCCCAATACTAGGTTTTTACTTTTTTCTTCCATTCCTTTTAATCCTCCCTTCATGTTCCTTTCTCCAATATGTTTTTTTCTTTTGCTTTTTGGAGAGGGGAAGGTAGGGAAATTGGGGTTAAGTGACTTGCCCAAGGTCACATAGCTAGTTTTGTGTTACGTGTCTGAGGCCATATTTGAACTCAGGTCCTCCTGACTCCAGGGCCGGTGCTCTATTCGCTGTGCCACCTAGCCACCCCCTCTCCATTATGTTTTGCTTAAGACTATTCTCTATTTTCCTTATGGCTATTCCTTGCCTTCCTCTTATATTCCTTTCTGTCCGTACATATGTACTACTATGTATCGGGCACTATGCTCAGTGCTAGAGATACAAAAAGAGACAAAAACAGTCCTTGCCTTCAGGGAGTTCATAGTCTAATATGGAAGACAACAAATAAATATGTACAAATAAGATATTAACTGGATAAGTAGGAAATAATTAACAGAGGGAAGCACTGAAATGAAGAAGAATCAGGGAAGGTTTCCTGTAGTAGGTTGGGACTTGAAGCTAAGGAAGCCAATAGGCAGAGATGAGGAAAGAGAGCATTCTAAGCACAGGGGACAGCCAGAGAAAATGTTTGGAGCCAAGAGATGGAGTGTCTTGTTTTTGGAACCAGGTCCTAATCTTTAAGGCAGATTCTTATCATTTCCTCTACTAGAGTGTAGACACCTTGAGAAAAGGGATTAGGTTTAATTCATCTTTCTATCTACAGCATCTATCACACAAATATGTAGGACATAAACCCTCAATAAATGTTTATTGAATTTAATAGAGTTGGAATTTATTTAAAATTAACTTTTTACTAGGAGATGGAATAAACAAACAATACCAAAAAGCATAAACCAACAACTTTTGGCTAATGCAATTAAAGTCTAACCACATGTTGTTTTAACTGTCACAAATTAATGGGGTATTTTTCTTTTTGCTCACTTTAACCTCATCCTGTCTTGGTTAGACTAAGAGGAGAAAAGATTGATAGAGTTTTATGTGTAGGATGTACTTCTGAAAATCAATTCAACATTACAAAAGGATTATTGAACAAATAGTTATAGTCCCAGGTCTTTCTGTGAACTCCCAATAAGGAAATTTTTCAGTTCCCAATTCAAAATACCCTTGGGGAATATCGGGATTCAAAAACAAGATTCAGTGAAGGGAAAGCAAAGAAATGCAGAGAAGCAATGGTAAGCAAAGAGGCGGCTTTTAAAACACAGGGTGATAATTTTTCAGTGCCTCTTAGGAAATCAAGAGTCAAGATGTAGAGTACAATTGAAGGCTAAGAATGGCACATGGTGGATGCCTAGAAAATACTTGATTTGAAAAACTTAATTAAACCTAAGCCATTAAGAACTAGTAACTTTTCTTGATTCTTGACGTTCAGGCAGAAAGTCACAAAGAGTGTTCATTTCAAGATGCAGGTAAAGAAATCAAAGAAAGTCAAGTAAAAACAAAATATAATTTAGTGTTAATTTGTTTTCAGACTTATTCCCTCTTCTCTAAGTCACTTCCTCCCAACCAATGGAACAGAATCTGTCACAAGCAATTTGTATTTGGTACAGTTGGCAATACTCTTGCTTATGACAAAAACCAGTCCTATTTTCCAATTTAATTTTACAATTAAAAACAGACTAAGTTAACTGACTTTTGAAGCAAGTTTGGGGTCTCTGAATCCCAGGGCACAAAGATGAGTCAGTTGTGCTAGAAAACCTTATAATTATCTCTTAATCAGATTTACAGAGGAGAGGAATTGGGCCTCCAAATGGAAAGCGGATATCTCTAACATGGGGAAAGCTGGCCCTAAATGCAAGGACACAAAATGTGCTGCCCATGTTTGAGCAGTGGAAGCAATACACATTTTAATACTCCGAATCAACAAAATGAAAGCAACAGTGTTTAGTTATGTATTAGTATTAACCGCTGCTTTTTTCAAGGTTGATATTATTTTAAAGGCAAATAATAACAAGTGGGACTACTGTGCTTGGCCATACAACAAATCCTGATTAAACTCCCAAACATCTATGGGATGGGCCAGAATCAGTTTTGAGCTCTTCAAAGATTGCGTGACTCTCCTGTGACTGAATTGTCTTTAAGACAAAGAAGGCATTAGTGTACTTTAAATACACCCATACACTGTCTCTGAAATATATGTGGCTTTTTATCCAAGAAAAAAGTACACAGCATGTTATACCTGTAGCATTACTTGCTCCAATCATTCTTCCTCGAATCAGTCCCTCCCGTTTATCGTTTCTTATTAATTTAACATTCTCAGGAAATTTGTCTTTGACATAATTATGTAGATCTTCTTGCAAATTATCTAAAAATAGAAGAATAATCACATATTTATGGGAAACAATCACACAGATACTGACCCACAAGTATTTAGTATTTTCTGGAATCCATAACATAATTAGATTGCTCCACAGATCAAGTGAGTATTAATTTGTATTAAGAAACTTTAAACTATTTTTTGAAAGTTTATTGAGTAATAATAATAATAGCTAGCATTTATATAACATTTTAGGTTTTGCAAAGGGCAAACATATCGCAAACATATATTATCTCATTTGATCCTCACAACTCTGTGAGGTAGATGCTTTTATTATACCAATTACATGTTATACCAATTTAACAGATGAGCAAATCCAACACTAAGTGAGGTTAAATGATTTATCCCAGGTTACACAGCTAGTAATTGTTTGAGATAGGATTTGAACTCAGCCCTTTCTGACTGAACCTTATATTCCACCCATTGTACTACTGGAAAAAGGAAGAGGAAGGGCAATCTACCAGTGAAAGCCCTTCAAAAAATTAAAAAAAAGTTTTACATAAGTAGTAATTGTGTACTTAGAGGATTCAACTGAAAAAAAAAACCAGTAGACCTCAATGAAATCCTACTTATAGTGTCTGGAAAAAGACTTGAGTATTCATACACATGTAAAGCCATGAACTGTGGCCATGGCAATTGGAAACCTTGCTGTAAAGAGAGATGAACCTAGAACCAGTAACCAAGTGAAACTATGAAGTTTCAAAGCCAAACTGGGACCTTTAGGAGTTATAATAATCTAGAATTTCAAGCTGACTGCACTGAAAATTATGGTATATGGTAAAAGTTGTCAGTCAAGAGACATTACCCTCAGAGTGAGGCTGGAACAAGGAAATCAACAGGAGCCGTAAGGAAATAGACAAGTGAAAAGACACAGAAACTGCATTCCATCCAGATCCTTGACTCCTTTCATGCTACTGGAACTGCACCTATTGGTGCTGAGTTTGAAGTGACTAAGATTCAACCTCTTGAGGAAAAAGGAAACTAAGCATCCAACCAGATGGAGGATTATAACTTGTGCTTTGTTTCAGGGACTTTGATGCTAGCCACCAGTCTTTATGTATCATTAATAATCTTTACTATGTTTATTGCTTTGGACCCATTATGCTTGCAGAGGACACTTTAGCTGCATTCTGAAGTTCATATAGCTGAGGGCAATGTACCACAAACATAATTATTAGACAGAACTCCCAAGAATAAATTCAATCCATCTGTCAGCGGAGAGTGGGCCCAATGACATATAAAGCACACACAATACCACAATTTTAATTAATTATTAGTATCAGAGTAAATCAGTAATCACATTATTTTGATTTTTTTAAGTACCAAATATTCTTTCAGCTGTTCCTCTCATCAACCTTCCTATGAAACAAATTTAAAAGCAAACTAAAAACAAATCTCTCAATAAATACCTACATATTCTAGGAAAACAAATTTTTACATTAGCTATGTCTGAAAATATTTGTTCCTTTCTGCATCTTAACTTCTTCTTGACCTCTCTTTCAGAAGTTAAGTGGGTTGTTTCAGTTTCATTTTTTTTGGACCTACGTTTCATCATTAAGTTGAACAGAGTTCTAGAGTGTGTCAAAGTTGTTTTTCTCTATAATACTGCTATCATTATATAAATTGTGCTCCTAGTTCTGCTCATTGTGTGCTCTGCATCAGTTCATAAAAATCACTCCATTTTTCCCTCAGATTGCTTATTTCACCTTTTTTTTAGGTCACAATTATATTTCATTAATCCATGTAGCACTATTTGTCTAGTCATTCCCCAATAAGAGGATGGCCAGTTTCTAATCTTTGATGAAATAAGCTACCATCAGTATTTTTTATGATCTGGATCCTTTCTCTCTGTGTCTTCTTTGGGGAATAAGTTTAATTTCAAAGTTGGGACAAGGTTGTGAAGTTGGAATCTTTCTGAGAATAGTTCCAAATTGCTTTCCAGAATGACTGAACCAGTTCAGTTCTGTCAATAGCGCAGTATTGCACCTGTTTTCCCACAGCCCTTACAACATTTGTAATTTTCTTCTTTTGTCATCTTTAGCAGTTTGAGAAGCAGGAGGTTGGACCTCAAAGTCGTTCTATTTGTATTTCTCTAACTATTGTTGATTTAGAGAAAATTTTTATATGGCTGTTAATAGTTTGGATTTCTTCTTTTGCAAATTCATTCTTCATATCCTTTGACATTTATCCATAGAGGGATGGCTCTTCATCATATAAATTTGAATCACTTCTTTATATATCTTGGAAATGAGGCCTTTATTGGAGAAAATTGTAGTAGCTAATCTCTTTCACTGGTCAATCTCTCTTTTTATTAACCAGTATCAAATAATTTTAACAATTGCCATTTTGTAATAAAGTTTGAGATCTGGTAGTTACACACCCACTTCCTTTCTATGTTTTTTTTTTATTATTGCCTTTGGAGTTATTGACCTTTTTTCCCTATATGAATTTTCTTATTATTTTTCCAGCTCCATAAAACATTCTTTTGGGAGTTTGATTTGTGTAGTAATGAATAAATTAATTTAGCTTTGTCATATTATATTAATTCAACTTACACACGAACAATTGTTTTAAATACTGCTTTCTAAATCCATTCTGTTGTATTCTCTCATTTCATAGGTGAGTTCACCCCATTCACATTCATAGTTATGATTATTAATTGTGGATAGGTTAATTGCTTAATTAATTTAAATTCAATAGCTATATCTCTCCATCCTGTCCTCTCTTTATTCCCACCTCTGTCTTTATAAATAAGAAGGTGGTAGAAGAGAGAGAACATGCTTCACAGATGATCTTGTAAAACAGGCTGTTTCCTCTCTTACACCTTTTCTCTTCTCCTTACCCCATCCCAATACTAGGTTTTTACTTTTTTCTTCCATTCCTTTTAATCCTCCCTTCATGTTCCTTTCTTCAATATGTTTTTTTCTTTTGCTTTTCGGAGAGGGGAAAGTAGGGCAATTGGGGTTAAGTGACTTGCCCAAGGTCACACAGCTAGTTTTGTGTTAAGTGTCTGAGGCCATTTTTGAACTCAGGTCCTCCTGACTCCAGGGCCAGTGCTCTATTCACTGTGCCACCTAGCCACCCCTTCTCCAATATGTTTTGCTGAAGACTATTCTCTGATTTCCCTTATGGCTATTCCTTGCCTTCCTCTTATATTCCTTTCTGTCCCTCCCTTATCCCTGTTCCCTCCTATTTCCCTTTTTAATTTAATGTATTTATATACCAAGATCTCTGTGTGTGGTAGGGTAAGTATAGTCAATCTTCTTTTAATTCAGATGAAAATGAGGTGCATGAGATGATCCTTCCTACAACTCCTTCATCCATGATTATATATACTCTTCCTCTTACATAACTCTATTTTGCAATAGTAATTTCCTTCTTCTTTCTCCCTCTCCAGTATAGACCCCCCTTCCTCCCATTTTTGTCTTTTCCTAAGACCATTAAACATAGCAAAACACTGGAAAGTAGTCTGGAAGAAATTAGATTTAGATCAACACCTTAAACCAAATTCCACAATATATTTACATGGACATATGACCTTAATATTTTTTCCTTTTATTTATTTATTTATTTTTAAAAATTAATTTGTTTGTTTCCTTTTAGTTTACAGGATTCAATTCCACAATTCTGAGAGTTTCACATTTTGTCCCCCTCCCTCTACTCCCCCCTCCATGGCAGCATATAATCAAGTATAGGATCTGTAAATATTTTCACATTATACATTAGTCAGGTTTAAGGATGTATTGTACCAGCTGGAATGAAAAATGGTAAAGAGGACATAAAACCAAATAAGAGAAGGAAAAAGATCAGGTATTTTGCTTCCACCTGGATATAGACTTAGTTCTTTGTAGCTCTTTCTCTGGATGCACATGTTTCTCTCCATCATGAGTCTTTTGGGATTGACTTATATCACTGCATTGCTGAGAAGAGTCCAGTCTATCAAAGTTGGTCATCACACATATGTTGTGTCTGTAATTGTGTACAAATTTCTCCTGGTTCTACTCTTCTCACTCAGCATCAGTTTGTATAAGCCTCTCCAGGTAAATATGAAGACCGTCTGCTCCTTGTTTCTTATAGCACAATAGTATTCCATAACATGCATATACCACAACTTGTTCAGCCATTCCCCAATTGATGGGCACCCCCTTAATTTCCAATTCTTTGCTACCACAAAAAGAGCTGCTATAAAGATTTTTGTACATATGGGTCTTTCTACCATTTCAATGATCTCTTTGGGATATAACCCTAGGAGTGGTATTGCTGGATCAAAGGGTATGAAAGTATTTATAGCCCTTTGGGCATAATTCCAGATTACTCTCCAGAAAGGCTGGATCAGTTCACAACTTCACCAGCAATGCATTAGTGTTCCAATTTGCCCACATCCTCTCCAGCATTTGTCATTTTCCTGTTTTGTCATCTTAACCAATCTGACTGGTGAGATGTGGTACCTCAGAGTTGTTTTGATTTGCATTTCTCTAATCAATAGTGAATTAGAGCATTTCTTCATGTCCTTATAGATAGCTTTAATTTCTTTCTCTGAAAACTGCCTGTTCATATCCTTTGACCATTTATCAATTGGGGAATGACTTGTATTCTTATAAATTTGATTCAATTCTCTGTATATTTTAGAAATGAGTCCTTTGTCAGAGACATAGGTTGTAAAGATTCTTTCCCAATTTCCCACCTCCCTCTTAATCTTGGTTACATTGGCTTTGTTTGTACAGAAGCTTTTCAATTTCATGTAGTCAAAATTATCCATTTTACATTTTATAATGTTCTCTAATTCTTGTTTAGTCATAAAGTCTTTCCCTCTCCACAAGTCTGATAGGTAAACCATTCCTTGTTTTAGGAGACTGCTTACAGTATCAACCTTTACACCTAGATCATGCACCCATTTAGACTTGATTTTGATATATGGTGTTAGATAATGGTCTATGCCCAGTTTCTGCCATACTATATTCCAGTTTTCCCAGCAGTTTTTGTCAAATAGTGAGTTCTTATCCCAAAAACCAGGGTCTGGGGGTTTATCAAACAATAGATTACTATAGTCATTGACTTCTGAATCTTGTGTGCCTAATCTATTCCATTGATCCACTCCTCTATTCCTCAGCCAGTACCAAGTAGTTTTGATGACTGCTGCTTTATAATACAGATTGAAATCTGGTATAGCTAGTCCACCTTCCCTAGCATTTCTTTTCATTAATTCCCTTGATATTCTGGACCATTTATTCTTCCAAATGAATTTTGTTACTATTTTTTCTAGCTCTATAAAGTAGTTTTTTGGTAAATTAATTGGTATGGCACTAAATATATAATTTAATTTAGGTAAAATTGTCATTTTTATTATATTAGCTCGACCCAGCCATGAGCAAATGATATTTTTCCAATTAGTTAGATCTGACTTTATTTGTGTGAAAAGTGTTTTGTAGTTATGGTCATATAAGTCCTGGGTTTGTTTTGGCAGGTAGATTCCCAAGTATTTTATAATGTCTACAGTAACTTTAAATGGGATTTCTCTTTCTATCTCTTGCTGTTGAATTTCATTGGAAATATATAGGAATGCCGAGGATTTATGTGTGTTTATTTTATATCCTGCAACTTTGCCAAATTTACTTATTGTCTCAAGTAGTTTTTTACTTGATTCTCTAGGATTCTCTAAGTATATCATCATATCATCTGCATATGACCTTAATATTAAAGATCATATTATTAAAAAAAATTTGATGAAAAGCAAATCATATACCTCTGACAATGATGAGTGGGAGATATGTTCTTAGCCAAACAAGGGACAAAGGCAATTTAAAAATAAAATGGATAACTTTGATTACATGAAACTGAAAAGCTTTACAGACATTACAACATTAATGCACCTAGAATAAGAAGAGAAGCAGTTGAATGGGGAAAAATTTGTATCAATTTTCTCTGATAAGGTTTGGAATCTAAGATCTGTGAATAATTAATAAAGGGATAAATTTAAATATACCACTAATAGAGAGGCAGTGTGCCTTAGAAAAAGTGCTGGAATTCAGAAGGTCTAGGTTTAAATTCTACTTCAGATATTTACAAGCTTTGTGTCCCTGGGCAAGGCAATCAAACTCTCTGAGCTTCAATTTACTCACCTGTAAAATAGGGATAATAGTATCTACCGCACAGGGTTGTTGTAAGGACAATAAACAGCTAGCATTTTACAGTTTGGAAAGCACTTTAAAGTTATCTAATTTGATACATACAACAACCCTATGATGTAGGAACTATTATTCCCATTTCCATAAGGAAACTGAGAGTGAGAGGTTGTGACTTCTTCATCAGAGTCTGAGGGGAGATGGTGGTTGAGATG
Source organism: Petaurus breviceps papuanus (assembly GCF_028583685.1). Classification (NCBI taxonomy): domain Eukaryota; kingdom Metazoa; phylum Chordata; class Mammalia; order Diprotodontia; family Petauridae; genus Petaurus; species Petaurus breviceps. Next base: position 3,438,346 of record NW_027185612.1, on the reverse strand, counting down.
GTGGTGGTGGTTTGACTCTGGCACATTCTGCTTCCTGTCTCTCACTGGGGGGATTTGCTCCTTTAGCTAGACTGGCTTACCTACCCCTTGGTAACAGTTGGTGCGTAATTGATGGGGCTGAAGTTTCTCTTCTCCAAATGAGTTGCTCTCCTGGATCATGACTGGGGCTGGGAAGATGGACTGAAGAGAGATGTGGAGATGCAGGTCTTGCTGCCTAGGGTCTAGAGGTACTGTTAATCTACCACAGGAATAACGACTATTGCTCCTATCTCCTTTGTTTTACTTAAGGTGAAAGCAATAACAATTTCTTCAGATTCCCATGCTCTCAATTTCTCAGAGATAGAAGTAAGCCATAAGACAAATAAAAAATGATTTATTAAGTTCCTACTATGTTCTAGTCACTATGTTAGGTGCTAAACCTTGAAGTTTTCCAGTCTGGAGATAGATAAGTGGATTACTTTAAAATCTCTTCATTTCATATATTGAACATGGACTTTCAAAAAGAGGGTAGAGGGTGGGAGAAAACACAGGATTTGAGACACAGGGTAATTTCTACCACACAGCACCATACATTGTCCTTTCCTGAACTGATACTTCTAAAAGTGGAACTCAGGAGGGAAAAAAGGAGGATGATGGGGCAGGACTGATAAAGGAAATAATGCAGAATTACTAAGAAGAAGGGGTTCAAATCTGGAACGTCAGGAGCTTTCACTACATAAAGAGCACAGAGTAATTAAAGAAGGAACAAAAAAGATTATAACTCACAAATCAGAGAAGGGGATTTCAGAATAAACCAGAAAGGAAAAAAAATTAACAAAGATAGCAAAAAGCATGGATAAGAACTTCACAGAATGAGAGGTGCCATGCTGTAGGGAGAAAAAGACTGGATCTGGAGTCAGAAGAGCTGGGTTGCTTTTAAATCCTGCCTCTGCTACCTGCCATGTGCCCTTGGACAAATCATCTGGCTGGACCTGTTTCCTCAAGTATGAAATTAGGAGGTTGGATTCGATCAACGATGTTAAACTCAAATAGAAATGGATCTTGGATCCCTGTGGATTATGTATTGACTTAGAAAACCACAAATTAACATTACTTGTGTTATATTTTTGTTTATTTTGTTAAACATTTCCCAATTACATTTTAATCTGGTTTGGGCCTAAATTTGACAGCTCTGGATTAGATGACTTCTAACATCCCTTCCAGTTGTAAATCTGTGATCCTTCTATCTTAAAAGAATTTTTATGGTCTCAGATTTGATCCTAGGGCTGTATAGTTGACCATAGACACTGGATGGGCTACAGTCTATGCTTATATACAGAATGAAATCACATATCCACTGAAATATTGTATCTCTGCATTTATTACATAAAGTTTAGGAGAAGCAATTCTCTAAAAGCATTTTGAATTTTAAACTGTGTATCATAAAAAAATGAAAATGTAGAGAAATCTTATGGTCTTATCTTTTTTCCAAGTTATAGTAGGCTGGCACTGAATGGCACAGAATCAAGTAAATGTGGATTCATCATCCAATTTGTTCAATCAATTTAATCTCATTTAATTTCTCCTAGTATGACTATGAAATTGCATGATTATGGTGGTGTTCAGTCATGTCTAACTCTTCATTAAAAAACTTATTTGGGGTTTTCTTGGCAAAGATACTGGGAATGGTTTGTCATTTCCTTCTCCAGCTCCTTTTACAGATGAGGAAACTGAGGCAAACAGGGTTAAGTGACTTGTCCAAGATCACAAGTGTCTGAAGTTAGATTTGAACTCACCAAGATGAGTCTTCCTGCCTCTAGGCCCAGCACTTTATCCACTGCATCCCCTAACTGCTCATGAAATGATATCCAATCACCTATTGTTCATCGAGTTTTCTGAAAGCAAGGTTAGGGCCAAGTAGGGTCCTATCGGTGAGGTAACACAAACATTACCAAAAGCAACCATATAAAAGAGATATTAAGATTCTTTAAGTTTATATATTTGAAGAGAAAAGGAGGAGGAAATGGGGTTTGTATTATTTTTGTCATCTAATTTTCAGTTTATTTAAAGTTATCCTAATATTTCTATAGTGACTTAACAGTTTGTGTTGAATGAAAAAAAAGCAAAAAATACAGATTAAATATTACAGAAAACTGGTGCTACAAGAGTAGAAAAAGCACTGGAATGTGAAAATGATGAAGTCCATTTCCAGCCCCATCTGTGATGCTAACTAGTATAATTCCTTAGTCTATTTCCTTGCCTATAAAATAAGAACTAGAAGAATCTCTGAAGTCTCTTCTTTCTCTTACTTTCTGGGAGTTGCTTGTGTAAAGGATATGTCCAGGCATCGGCCAATGAACAAGCATTTTGTGAAGCACCAACTATGGATCTATGGAACTACGAAGATACTAGGCATTCAAATTCAAAAATAAGATATACACTCTTCAATATACCTGTATTATACAATAGTAATTCCCTTCTTCTTTCTCCTTTCCTCTCCAGAGGTTCTCAAAGAGCTTTGCAAAAAGGGAGAGTAATGTAAAACGAGGTTAGAAAAGTCAGTTAGGGGCAAGTTTCAATTTTGAGCTTTAAAAGTCCACAGAGTAGTTTGTACTGTGTTTGTTCCCAAAGGCAATCTGGTATCAGAGTCAGAGTAAGCCCTTTCTCTTCCTCCTAGGCCCTTAATCAGTTGTGAAATCTCCTACAAGGTACAAATTCTCTTTATCCTACAACTTGTTTAGGAAGCATAGATGAAGATCTCTGAATTGACACACTGTTGATAATAGAAGTCACATATTATCAGAGTTTGGCCTTTAAAAAGAGGCAGAAAATCGAAAGTGGTGGTGGGTAGGGTGGGGCAGGACACAGAAACAGAAGACACAATCAGAACAATGGACAGAAACACAGAGGGACACAAACATAATGCTCGATGGAAGGCTTGCACCTCTATGTGGAATTTAGAGGGAACTAAGTTCATCAAAGGCCCAGTGCCAGATATAGATATGGAAGAGAAGAAGATGGCCTGAATCAGAGAGAGAAGAGAAAGGTATTCAGTGCTCCAGTGAGAGGAGGGAGCAGAGAGAAAGCCTTATTCAGATTTGGACAGAGGCTTATAGATTAAACCACCTATGTGATTCCAAAAGAATTAGCACAATAGAGACCCATGTACACTGAAAAGCAACCAGGATCTATCCTTTCACAGGTGGATGATATAAGTCCAGACAGAAGGTGGAACCCAACCAGATGGAGAATTGCTTGATGCCTTCTGAAAAAAGGAAAAGACCTTTACAAATTATGGATTAGTACAGGTACTATTTCCTTCTGTGTTTTTGTCAGGTGAAATAAAACCTGTCTTATGACCATTACTTTATCAGTCTGAATGCTTGCAGGACCCTTTTGATAGATCAGATCCATCAGTGTCAGGGATGGAGATCCAAAATGACAGAAAGGTGACATTTCAATTTCCCAAGAAATGGAAACCTAGTCCTCTGTCATTTTTCCAATTTTCCCTTCATTCTAAGTTTTTCCTCAGAGACTCTGTTTTGGGTTATAATTGTTTTTAGTTGATAATGTCAGCAGTCTGTTTTCCTCAAGTTAGCTAAAGAAAATAAATTACAGTTACATGTGTGTGTGCATGTATGAGAGAGACAGACAGACAAAGACAGAGATAGGGAGAGAGACAGAGAGACAGAAACATAGAGAGAGACAAAGAGAGAGAGAGAGAAAGAGAGAGAGAGAGAGAGAGAGAGAGAGAGAGAGAGAGAGACAAAGACAGAGAAAGAGACAGAGACAAAGACAGAGAAAGAGACAGAGACAGAGAAAGACAGAGAGACAGAGAGAGAGACTTGAGGACCAAAGACAAAAACCTGTTGAATGCAAGAAGAGGAAGAAGACTAAGGACATAGAAAGTAAGAAATCAGAGAAGCAGGAGAAGAATCAGGATAGTGCAGCAGAATAGAAGTCACATCATCTATTAATTTTTGAACCCATTCATTAATGAGCCAGAAGTAGAACTATATGTACCATGGCTTTAAAAATATTTTAATCTACTAATTTTTAAGCTTCTCATGCTCAAAGTAAAAAAAACAACAACATCCTTTCAGTTCTATGGAATTCAAATCCATATATTGTGGATTTAAAATCAGGGAAGTTAGGACTATAAAACAGAGGTTATATGGTCTGATATAATTTTGCCATTGATATGTGCATGTAAGCTATGTCAGTCCTTTAAAACAACAGCCTATTTAGTCCTCGGAATTCAGAGAACAGCAGCCATTTGGAGCTCTTGTGTCCACTGTTAATTTCCATACAGCTACAGAAGAAAATAACCTGCCAGGGCACTTGGAAACAGCTGCCTACACATTATAAGTGTAGTCATGCTTCCAGGGAGTGACTTGAACCATCCAGAAATGACTGTGGGGTTCTAGGTTAAAAAAATCAAGCATGGTGTCCCCTAGATACTTTCTAGTTTGTCAGAGGGTTATTTGCAGAACTCTTTCTCCCAAACAAGATGGTGCTGAGAGGTTTTGGATTTGTTCTATTGCAGCAGGCCCCCCAGCAGGGTTTATTGGTCAGGGTCCCATTTTTGTTGCCTCATGACTCTGTGTTTCCTTGTGAGTGAGAGTCCTTGGAACTGGCCCAATGGAAATAGACTTAAACTTCTCTTTTGCTAGGAAAGCAGAAGACTCTTAAAGTCATATTCTTTTTTAAAAGTATTTTTCTTTTTATTTACTTTTAGTTTTCAACATTCACTTTCATATGATTTTGAGTTCCAAATTTTCTCCCCATCTCTCCTCCCCATCCCATGATAGTGTGTGATATGTAAAGAAAAATTAGAACCAGTGGGAAAAACCACGAGGAAGAAGAAGCAACAAAACAAAGTGGGGGGGGGGAGCAAATAATATGCTATGATTTGCATTCAGGCTCCATAATTCTTTTTCTGGATGTGAACATCATTTTCCATCATGAGTCTTTTGGAGTTGTCTCAGATCCTTTCATTGCTAAGAAGAGATAAGTCTATCAAAGTTAGTCATCGCACAATGTGGCTGTTATTGTGTACAATGTTCTCCTGGTTCTGCTCACTTGAAGTCATATTCTTACTACATATAATGGTGTGTTTTCCATGCAACATGATAGGACTTGAGTCAATTCAACAAACATCTATGAAGCACCTTTCTGATCTATGCTGAGGATACAAAGACAAAAACAACATAGCTCTGTCCCTCAGGAGGGAGGCATAGAATATGTATACAAGTAAGGCAGCAGAGAATCTAAAGTGGCTTCATGAGGTGGTACCCAAGCTGAGGACCAAAGAAAGAAAAGTATTGAGGGAGACTAGATGAGGGACAGTATGTACATGGAGCCAGAAGGCAGTATGTTGAGCCTGAGGGACAGCTGGTATTCAGTTTGGCTAGAATGCAAAGCATATGTTATGGAATAACAGGGAACAAGATTGAAAGATAGATAGAAGTCAAATTGTGAAGAATGAGGAGTTGGTATTTTATTCTAAACTCAATAAGGAGGCATTAAAGGTTTTTGAGCCAAGGAAAAACATGGTCAGACTGGTGCCTTAGGAAGATTATTTTAGTCCATACATGGAGTTTTGATTGGAGAGAGAAGAGTAGAATGGAAAGATGAACTAGGAAGCTACTAAAATATTCTAGAAGATAACAGGTGACAAGTATCTGAACTGGGAACATTGCTGGGTGAGAGGAGATAGGAGATTGAATATGAAAGATGCAGAGGGAGAATTTGAAAGCACTTGTCCACTGATTGGACATGGGAAGTGAGGGAAAACATTAAGGGTGGTTCTGATGTTATGAATGACTAGGAAGATAGTGTTGCCCTCTACAGAAACAGGAAAGTTTAAAGAAAAGGCAAGTTCAATAATAACAACAATAGATGGCATTTATACAGTGGTTTCAAGTTTGCAAATCACTTTGCATATTATATTATTTAACTGAAACCATCCAGAGAGGTGGGTAGCACGGATACTACCACCATTTTGCATTTGAGGTAACTGTGGCTCAGAGAGGTTAGGCAGCTTGCCAATAGATGGTGTTGAATGTGGACTTCAGGCCTAAATCACACAATTTGGTACTACCATGTGTCTTCTAAATAAGTTTTTTTTGGGGAGGGGATGAATTCAGTTTTGCATGCCAATCAGATATCTAACTGGAGATATATAGCAGGCAGTTGGTGATCTAGGAGTTGAGTATAAGGAGAGGGATTAGTGCTGGATACATAGATTTGGGAGTTAATTACTTAAAGATGGTAACTGAATCCATAGGTTTAGATGAGTTCAACAAAGAGAAGAGTGTAGAGAGAGAAAAGGACAGAGCCTTTGAAAAGACCTATATTTAGGGAGTAGGGAGATCCAGCAAAGTGGATCGAGAAGAATAAATCAGAAAGGTAGGAAGAAAACCAAGAGAAGATAGCATCAGAACACTGGGGCAGTCAACCGCATCAAAAGCAACAGAAAGGCCAAGGATTGAAATAGTCATTGGATTGAGCCGAGAAGAGGCTAGTGGTAACTTTTGTGAATATCTCCCATAGATAGCCAGATTTCCCTGAGTTCAAAAATATGGGAAGTGTGAGAATAAGAGTTCTATGATAAAGGGGAATATTAATAGTAGATTAGGGGTGATGCCCATCCAAATAAACTGTGGTATATGATTGTAATGGAATACAATTGTGCTATAAGAAACAATGAGCAAGATGCTTTCAACAGAACATGGGAAGACTTACATGAACTGATGCAAAATGAAGAGCAGAACCAGGAGAACACTGTACACACTAACAGCAATACTGCACAATGATCAACTGCGAATGACTTAATTATTCTCAGCATACAATGATCTAAGACAATTCCAAAGGACTTATGATGAAAAATGCTATCCTCCTCCAAAGAAAGAACTGATGGAGTCTGAATGCAGATCAAAGCACACGTTTAAAATTTCATTTTCCTTGGGTTTAGACATATTAGACAATATGTCTAATATGAAAATATGTTTTGTATGACTAAACATGTATAATTGATGTAAAATTGCTTGCCTTCTCTGGGGGGGGAGCAGAAAAAGGAAGGGAATTTGGAACTCAAATTTTCAAAAAAATGAATTTTATTGAAATTTATGTGTTGAGAAAAAAATAAAATTAAAAAAAGAGTAGGGTTCTACAGCAGAAGCATAATAGAAGGAGCAGTCGGAAGATCAGGCTAGTGACTGCAGAATGAGAGGAATGAGCAGGCATGACGGATTTTGTTTGGCAGAGAGGGACCCTAGGGCAAGGATTAAGAGACAGGTCCTGAGCTGAAGGTTGAGTTCACCCACCATCTGCTTATTAAAGCTGACCTCAGGATAATGCACTGACTAATGTCTAAGAGTACGTGGTGAAGACCCAAATGTGTCTGGCATTAGAACAACAGGAGAAGATAGAGTACACTCACGATGGGAGAGATTTCACATGAACCATTTCAGTTTTTAAATAACTTTCAAGTTAAAACAAATCCTAATGTTTAACCAAAAGTTCCTTTGACCTAAGTAGATAATTTTGACTTTGACCTAGGATAACTGCTTAGAAACCAGTGTCCTATTATTATGCTATTTTCATCTTCTTATGTTAAATCAGCTAAAATGTATCAAATCTCTTGATATTTTGTGACTTTGAGTTTTCTGACTCCTTTGACTACTATCTCCTGGACCTCTCCCAAGATACATATGTCCTCCTCAGATACTTTTTCCTAAATCAGACACAGTACAATGCAGTCAGCCCACAATTTGCAAGTGGTTTTTGTTCCAAAAGTTTGTTTGGAAGCTCAGAATAGATTTTTTTCTCACAAAACAATATTTTAAATAATGACTCATTACTTAGCCACCTCATTAAAGCATATCTAACCCAGGATGTAGTTGAAATTACTTATTTTTCCCCTATGAGTTGACTCATCTATTGACCTTACACTTTAAAGTCCTTTTTTTACTCCTTCATTCTCCTGTGGCTTCTCCTTATTCTTCTCTTTCTTCTACTCCTCCTTCACTGCCTCCTCCTTCCATAACACTTCAAGTACTATATGGGCTTTTGCTGGGCTAGTCTAGGAACCTAAGTGCCACAAGAAGGTCATTTAACTTTATTGGGTCTCAGTTTATATAATAATAATAGCTAGCATTTTTACAGCACTCTAAGTTGCTATAAAAATATGCCACAAATGTTATCTCAATTATCTTCACAAACAACCCTGGGAGGTTAGTGTTTTTATTACCTCCATTTTACAGATGTGGAAACTGAGGCAGACAGGTATTATAAGTGACTTGCCCAAGGTCACACAGCAGGATTTGAATCCAGGTCTTCCTTACTCCCAAGTCTAGTGCTCTCTATCCACTGGGTTACCTAGCTGCCTGTAAAATGAGGAGGATCACTAGATGAGCCATAAATTCCCTGCTAGTTAGGAATTATGATACTAATAAATAAATACCCTGATTTCCTTAAAACTAGCATTTATTGGACAGGAGAGCTCTTAATTGTACCTGGTCCCATTAGAATCACTGTGCTGGCTAGGAGACAGTCTGTATCTTCATTTATGCCAGCCATGTGAATGTCAATTGTCAGAAGGAAAAAGGAAAGCCAAATGCCTCAGGGATATCACTGCAGTCCAAGGTGGATTTCAACGTTCATTTTTAACATTAGAGTTCCTTACCAAATTCACTGTGGTCATCTATCAAAATAATTTCATGAAGGAGATGCTGTGGTGTATGATCAATGACACTGTGCACTGTCCGAAGCAAGGCAGAAAGGTCTTCATTGTAGAAACAAATGATAATGCTGGCAACTGAGAGATAATAGGGATAAGACTTGGCTTTACATCTATAGACATAAAAATAATAAGAAAAACATTCATTGAAAAACCTTGAATGGCTCAGGCTCTAATTTACCAAATTTTAGATGTTCATTTCTAACATCCTCTGCTTGTCCTTGATCTCATTCTATTTATGATGATGAGAAGCTGACATTTGTACAGTAGTTTACTGCTTACAAAGGGCTTTCCTCTTAACAATCCTGTGATGTGAGTATTACAAGTATTAATATTCCCATTTTAGAGATAGAAGAAAGTAAGATGTAAAGAGGTTAAATGACTTGCCCATTGTCACAAATTAACCTAGGTCTTTTGCTTCCCAAGTACAGTGCCCCTTTCACTAGGCCATCCCAGTTCCTTAAACAATCATAGGGTATAGAGCACTGGACTTGAAGTCAGGAAGTCTCAAATTTGAATCCTGCTTGCTTCGGACACTGACTAGCTGTGTCACTCTGGGCAAGTTGCTTAATCTGTCTGCCTCAGTTTCCTCAACTGTAAAATGGGGATAACAATAGCACCTACTTCCCAGGGTTGTTATGAAGATAAAACGAGATAACATATCTAAAGCTCTTACAAATGTTAGATAGCTATTTAATAAGTTTATAAATAAAATTATTCATAATATCCATGTCATAATTATTTATAATACTATTAATAAGAATTTATAAAAGCTAGCTAGCTATTAATAATAAGTTATTCACAGCTGTTAAAAGATAAAGAATATGGGATCACTTAGCTTTTTGTAATGTTTTCCAAACGATTTTTTCTCTTGCTATGACTATGCTGATTGTTTGGTCTTATTTTAGTAAACTCCAGAACAGGAAGGGACTTTACAGATCATCTTACCCAATCCCTCATTTTACAGAAGATGAAATTGAAACCCAAAGAGGCAAACATATTTTACCAAGATCATACACCGTTTCATCTCAAATTTTTTGCTGTGGTCAACTTACTGTCTCATTTTCATAAGGTAGAGGACAGTGGAAAGGAGGTTATAGAAATCAAACCAGGACATTATCCAGCAGCATGTCAGTGAAGTGTCAATAGAAAAAAGCATCAAGGGGCGGCCAGGTAGCACAGCGAGTAAGAGCACCGGCTCCAGTGTTGAGAAGACCTGGAGATCGAATCCCGGGCTCAGACACTTAGCACCCACCCAGAAACACCTGGCCGTGTAACCTTGAGCAAGTTACTTAACCCCAATTGCTTAGGGGTGGCCAGGTGGCTCAGCGAGTAAGAGCACCGGCTCCAGTGTCGGGATGACCTGGATCAAATCTGGGCTCAGATACTCAGCACCACACCCAGAAATAATAACTGGCCGTGTAACCTTGAGCAAGTTACTTAACCCCTATTGCTTAAAAAAAAAAAGAAAAAGAAAAAAGCATCAAGAAGAAAAAAAATTCATTTTTAAAACATTCATTTTTAACAGTTGACAAGCTTCAGTATGGGACAGTAGAAAGAGTTTTGTAGACTTTGGAGTTAGCAGATTTGAGTTCAAATTTTGCTTGGGACATTTATCACCCTCGTGACCTTAAACCTATCACTTGACCTCGATGATCCACAGCTTCCTCACCTGTAAAAAGAGGAGGTTGTACTAAATGACCTCTGAACTCACTTTCAGCTCTATGATCCTATAATCTTAATATAGCATTCTTTGTCCTCCCCAAACTGATAGGTTTTTCTATTGCCATGTTTCCTTTCTTTCAGTCTGTCCTTCCCATTAGATGCAAGGGAAAAGAATTTTTTCTCTCTGGTTTCCTTTTCTTTCCTCATGCACTGTGAAAGGGGGTTATTTTTCTTTTAACAGACACAATTACTTCCTGGAATAATTTAAGCATCTTCAAGATTTTTCCTCAACCTCATTGTATTTGACAATTTACATTTTTCATGGAAAAACATACTTTTTAAAAGAATTTTTTTATCCCCATTTACAAATGTTCTATCATTCTAATGGGTCTTTCTCCAAATTAGTCAAAATTATGGTAATTGGGTTTTATATTTATGACTCATTTATAATCTGTGTTACACCAACTTATAAACAAACTTTTGGAATACAATCCATTTATGAGTTGGAGACTTCCCATGCTCATCTGTGTCTAATTTAGAAGAGAAGTTTTTGAGAAGGATATCTGGGAATTCTGGGGAAATGGCAGAGTAAGAGGTTGCAAGGAATGTAGGTTCCTCACATTGCCTTCAAAAACAACAATAGAAATTCAGAAAAAGAGAAATGAAAATGAGTAAAATGAAGTGCTCTGATGAACATGTAGCTATCTCTAGAGAAATACAGATATGAGATTAACTAAAGCATAAACCAAAGCGGTACAGAGAGATGAAGATGATGCAACAAAACATTCAAGAGATAATCGCAAATGTATAAATGATATATTTAGTGAATTAGAGCAAAAATTAACACTGGCAAAAAAATTACCTGTTGAAATGAGAATAGAATTTGAAGTTGTTTAAAAACCATGGTTGGGGTGGCTAGGTGGCGCAGTGAATAGAGCACCGGCCCTGGAGTCAGGAGGACCTGAGTTCAAATTCGGCCTCAGACACTTAACACAAAAACTAGCTGTGTGACCTTGGGCAAGTCACTTAACCCCAATTGCCCTCCCCCAAAAAAGGCAAAAAAAAAAAAACATGGTAGGAACATGGTGAGGAATTGAATAATGCTTTTTGAAAAAAAGGATTGAGAGGAAATAAAAAAGAATTAAGATTATGGAGAATATAATAGAAAATTTGAAAATATTAATAGACAGAATCAAGAACAGAGTTAATATAGTTGAAGATAAAGTCATAGGCAACACAGCAGAAATGAGGAAAAACAGAAAATGATTCAAACAGTGTACAAAAAATTTTTGCAGCAGGGAATGCAACATGTTAACGAACATGTTCAAATTCTTTCTGAGAGAGAATCACTTTATGATTGCACCTTACACCTACCAAACTAGCCCCAAAAGGGTTTAAAATGATAAAATTCAGTACAGTTTCAGCTTCAGTTATTTTGCAACATAATCTGTGCTTGCAACTCTAACAGTCCATCATCCCCTCTGACCAGCCCAGGGATTCCATTGCTTGGACTTTATCTTAAGGATGTAGGAGGAAGGGAAAAGACCTATCTGAACAATAGTATTTATTCCTGCTTTATTTGTAGGTGTAAAATATTGGAAACACACTATTTACCTAATAACTTAGAAATAACTGAATAAGATGATGCTATATTAATGTAATAGAATATATTATACTGTACACAATGATAAATATGAAGAAGACAAAGAAGTACGGAAAGATTTAAAAGGTGATGCAAAGCCAAGAACATAGAATAAGAGCGACATAAGTATGTATTAACTGCAACCACTAAAAATACACACATAAAGACAACAAAACTTTACAACTACAAAGATATATTTGGAAGGGGATAGAAAACAATCCATTATTATTTTGTTAACACTTACATTACATTGCATATATCACATGTTTAATGCATATGTTATATTAAATTACATTGTATTATTTTTAATTACTTTGTTACATTGTATTATGCTACATCATATTATGCTATATTATATCATATTATGTTATGGTATTATATTATATCATATTATATCATTATTTTTTCCTAGCCAAAATAAAAGTAGCTTAATTTTTAAATTTTATTTGGAGCTTTGCAATATAAATTGATTTTTTAAAAATTTGTCAAGTGTTATTAAGTTTCTAGGGGAAAAATAGATCACTTTTTTTCAAGGAGACATACACCTTTGTATCTTGAAAGGAGCCTAACACTAGCCACTGCATACTGCTAACTAGTGACCAGCATCTTAACTAAAATATTCTGGTATTTAACAGTGCTACAATATTAACAGAAAAAAATGTTAGATCACGTTAAACTCTATGTTTTCATCATTCTGTGGAGAAGGTAAATATTCAATCTAGGAAAAGCATTCTCCATTATATTAGACTGGTAGATATTTATATCTTCCTTATATAATAGTCAATAGATATTTTTCAATTAGGCAAAATTATCACTTTTCTCCTATTTGTCATCTAATTTGTGATTTTGAACCATATAGGAAGTCTTGTAGATTCCTGGATTCAGGATTTATGTTTTCAAATTGTAGATTTCATGGTTTCAAATCATTTCTGCCCTGGTGCCATCCTAATCCTGAGCTCAGAGAAAAAACTCCTTGATGAAAGTGAGATTAGCATCCCTCTTTAGTCGAAGACCACCAGAAACTACAAGGTGTTGCAAAGAGGTATAAAGTTACTAATCAATCAACAAGCCTTCATTAAATGCCTACATGCCAGGAACTAGAATGCAAAAATAAAGATTGTGAGAGCAGTGAAAAGGAGAGCTATATAGAGAAAAATGAGGTTCACTATTTTGTGTCTATAATAAATGAAATTATAGATTTGAAGTTAGAAGAGACCTTGGAAGTCATCTAATCAAAACCTTTTTATTTTGCAGATAAGGAAACTGAGGTCCAGAAGGGTTGTGACTTGCCTAAGGTATACAAATTATAAATGGCAGGGCCAGGATTCAAGTCCATGTCCTATGACTTCAAATTCAGTACTCTTTTCCACTGGCCCATTTTCTTAAAAATAAAAGTTGTATCTGAAAAAACAATCTCAGATGATTTCACTTGAAGAACTACAGCATTGGAATTCTTTCTTAGAATTACCTAACAAGTAATTGATGATTAACTGGAGGATTTCAATACTACCCTCATGACTTAATCAAAAGGGCCCCCCAAAGCACAATGTTAAACTGCATTTTATTACAGAAAATAGTAACATACTCCATGCTCCTGGTATCTGGCACTTCTCTATGATAGCTCAGTTGGTTACTAATAAGGACATTGAAGCCATACTGTTTGAAGCCCAAGTCTCTGATCTTCTTATTGTTTTCATAAAAAGTCATATCTGTAGCAAAAAGACACAAGTCAATTATATTATAGAAGTAAAATCAAGCTAAATTTATGAAAATTATCCTCATTTCTATTCTTGTGACACACTAGTAGGAAATACAGTAAGAATAGTTGAATATCCCTCCAAATTGTCATACTTGAATATGAATCCTTCCAGGAAAAACAAAAGATGACATGAAAAAATAAAAAAGCCATATTTTTATCCTGAGAAATGAGAAATAAAGCTGAGAATACTCTACGTTTAAAGATGACAACACCCTTGAAATTATAGATTTAATATAATGTAGAAATTTAATATAAAAAATTTAAAATTGTGTAGTAAATAGATTTAATGATCTTTAAAATAAGTAGAATATTTTACAGAACTTGACATACTAATAATAGCTAGCTTTATGTAGTACTTAAAGGTTTGCAAAGAATTTACAAATATTATCTCATTTTATGCTAACAAAATCCCTGGGAGATAGGTGATATTGTTATTCTCATTTTACAGATGAAGGAGACAGAGAGAGAGCAAGTGACTTGTCCAGGGTCACACAGCTAGCAAGTATCTGAGTCAATATTTGAATTCAGGATTTCTTACTCCTGGTCTGGTATTGTATCTACTGCACTATTCAGCTTTGAAAGTAAAATGGTTCTATAAGAATAATTGTATGAAAAGGGAATGGGTCAACCTTATTCCCATTGAATTTGGCTCAGGGAGGGAAAGACATACACACTAAATAGGGTATCTCACCCTACAGGAGAGTGGGGGGGAAGGGGATGAGAGGGGGGATGATGGAAGGAAGGGCAGGCTGTGGGGGAGGGAAGTTGGAAGCACCCACTTTTGAAAAGGGACAGGATCAAAGTAGAGAATAGAACAAGTGGGAGGTGGGATAGGAGAGAGGGAAATATAGTCAGTCTTTTACAATATATCTACTATGTTATTGTTTTGCATTAGCCACACATGTACAACCTATACTGAACTGCTTATCTTTCCAGTGAGGGTGGGTGACAAGGAAGGAAGGGAATGAATCTGGAATTCAAAGTTTTAAAATCAAATTTTCAAATACATATGTATATATATATACATATATATATATACTATTATTAATACTATTTTACATGTAATTGGGAAATAAGATATACAGGCACTGAGGCATAGAGATCCACTGGAAAAGTCGAAGGGGGTATGGGAGAAAATATGGGAGAGAACAGATTGGAGGAGGGGATATCCTGAGGGACTGCTATTTTGGGGTGGTGGTTAGGGGAAAAACGGGGAGAAAATTTATAACTCAAAATCTGGTGGAAATGAATGATGTCAATCAGAAGTTAATAAAGCATTTAAAATAAAATAAAAAAAAGAATAATTGTATGAGTCATGCCCAGCGGACAGTGGCGAGAGGAGTGACCGATACACAATGCAATAGAACTGTTTCCCTCTTCCCCTCTCACGTTCCCCCAACAATAAGTGGGCAAAAATATAATATAATTTTTAGGTAATGATGACGGCATCAAGATTTGAATTAAAAGCAGAAAAACATTTATCCGTGGAAAAGAATATAAGTTCCAGAAATAAACTCAAACCTTTTGAGACCTTCAGATATGACAAAATAGAAGTAAAACAATGCAAATAAATATGGAGATAAATGGATGAGATCTGACTGGGATCTATACCTTATTCCATAAATTGCGATAAATTTTAGTTGGTCAAAGAATCAAGTATTTTAAAAAATGGAATAAAATGAAATATCATATTCATCTCAGCTATGCATGGGAGACTTCTGAAGATTTCAGGAATAGAAGCTTTCATATTATTCAGCTATAAAAATTAAAAGGCACAGTAGAATTCCATAAAATAAATATCAAAAGGAAAACAAAAGAATGGGGGAAGTGGGGCAAATGAATCAAACACATATTTATTAAGCACCTACTATGTTCCAGGCACTGTGCTAGGCTATGAGGGCAAAAATAGAAATGAATAAGACAAAACCTACTCACAAGAATGATAAAAAAGTTTACCTTATAGAATATATGGAAAACTGATACACATATTTAAGGTCAACAAAGAGATTCTACTTATCAAGTCACAGAGCTATAAAATGTCAGAACTGGAAGAGATCTTAGCAATGATGTAGTCTATGGGTTCATTTTGTGTCATGTACCCCTTTGGTTGTCTGGTAAAATCTATGTAATAAATGTAATCTCTTCTCAAGATGCTTCTAAATATACAAAATAAAATGCATACGATTAAAAGAAAACCAATTATATTGAAAAAGTTATCAAATATTAAAAAAACAACTAAGATCTCCTGATCTAGTCCAACTCCTTCACATACAAATAAGGAAACTGAGACCCTGTAAGGTGAAGGAACTTGGCAAAGGTTGAATGGCTATAATTGGCATAGCGGGGAACAGACAGTTTACACATGAAGAAATACAAACAATTAATCTCCATGGAAATGTGACATGAAAGAACATAATCACTACTAGAAATTAAAGAAATGAAAATTAAAAGAGATTTAAGGTACTTATAAATAACTAAGTTAGCAAAAATAAAGTGCTAAAAAAAACCCCAATATTGGCAAGATTATAGTGAAATAGATATACATATGTTGCTGATAGCACTGCAAATTACTTTAATCTTTCTGGAGAAAGATCTTCCAATATTTAGCAAGGGCTATAAAACTACTTGTTACCCTTTTACTCAGAAACCTACCTCTTCATTCATTCAATATTTATTATGTGAAAAGTACTGTACCAGAGAGTAAGGAAGATACAAATATAATTAAGACACAGCACCTGCCCTTAGGAGCTTCTACTCCAAGGAAATAACCCAAAAGAGAAAGAAAAAAAAATTATACAAAGTTATCATGGCAGCACTGTTCATAATAGCAAAGGCTTAGACATAACCCAATAACTCTATAATACAGCATTACAAAGCAAATTATGATGCAGATAACTTCTAGATCAATACATGCATACATATTTCTCCTCCATATTTCCAACTATCTATTGGACATTTGAATTGGATGTCCCATAAGTATTTCAAATTTGGCAGGTCCAAAACAGAATTCATTATTTTTCTCCCAAAATCTGTTGTTGTTGATGTTTCACTCATATCTGACTCTTCATGATGGCATTTGGGGATTTCTTGGGAGAGATACTGAAGTGGTTTGCCATTTCCTTCTCCCAAAATCTACTCCTCTTCTGAATTTCACTCTTTCTGTAAAGACATCCCCAGCCTTATAGCCACTTGAATTTTCAAACTTGGAGACATTCTCAACTCGTCATTCTCCCTCTTCTCATAGAGTCAGTCAATTGCCAAGTCTTGTGCCTCCCTCCTCACTTCTGCCTTGTAGAGTCCTGAGCTTTCTTCAAAGTTCATCTCAAGCATCACCAGCTGCTAGAACAATAGTGTCAAACGCATTGCAAATAGCAGGCAAAACTCCAGAATGTAACCAGAACCATATTAAAATGTAGTTGGGATGTTTAAAAAAATAAATTAAGGAGCAACATAGATCATGTTAATTTGTGGTTTTCTAAGCTAATGTGTGGCCTGCAGGAATTCGTATATATGTGTTTGACACCACTTTGCTAGAGTATCCCCCTCATAATACTTGGATTTACTTTGTGTATATATCTATATCTATATGTACATACACATATGTGTGTATTATATATGTACACACATACTTATATGTGTGCATGTGGTTTTCCTGATCGAATGTAAATTTGAGGACGTCCTTGAAAAGCTATCATGTAGGGGAAAGATTATACTTAGGCTAGCTGGTCCCACATGGTAGAACAGTAAATGGAAATTTCAGAGAATCAGATTATAGATTATAGAAAACTACAGCTAGAAACCACTTTAGAGATATTTAATACAATCTCCTCAATAGATTCTAAGCAGTAAGATGAGATTTAAGTAGCTATGCACCATCATTAATTTAATCAGTTAACAAAGCATTTTCTATGTACCAGGTACATAGAAGGCATAGGAGATGAAAAAAAAATGCAGCCCAAGACTACAACAGCTTGCTTTGGTTGCCATATCACATTGTTGACTCATGTTGAACTTACAATTCATTAAGCCCCTTAGATCTTTTCTCAGATGAATTGCTGTCCAACTATGTTTCTCCTATCTCATACTTGTGAAGACAATTTGTTGACCCCACATATAAGACTTTATATTTATTCCTATTAAATTTCACTTTATCAGATTTAGCCCAATTTGGGGATTGTCAAAATCTTTTTGGAGGCTGACTATTGTCATCCAGTGATAGTTGTTCCTTCTAGCTGTGTATCATTGCCAACTTTGATTAAGGATGCCTCCTATACTTTTATCCAAATTATTGATAAAAAATGTTCAACAGCACAAGGCTCCACTGGAGAACTCCTTCCAGGTTGACATGGTGTGATAGTAATGGCAATTAAAGATTCCCCTGTATTGGCTTGGTTTTCAAATTGATTGTGTTAAAACCCAGAGCTTGTTAATCCCACCTGTGGGATGGACTTGTTGATGTGAAAAGAAAGTCCTGAACTGGGAGGAGCTGGTGACGTAGATTTGGAGAGATAAGAGAGAGGCAGAAGATCTTTTTGAAAGCAGCACCTCGTGGAGAGAGAGAGAGACTAAGAGAATTGCTGGTGGCCGCTTTGAATTGCCCTGGACTTTTGAGACCTGCCCCCTGAGCTGCCAAGGACTGAGGAGACATGGCTGTTTTGCTGGTACTTTGTCTGTCTGTTTTGATGTTATTTTGCCAGATTTGTCCACTGGTGAAAGACTGTCCTGTTGAAGAAGTCCTGGAACCTGGCATTTGGTTAAGAAGCCCTGAGACTGTCCTGCAGACAGAGAGTGAATACTGTCCACTGGTGAGGGACAGTGCTGTTGTTGCAGGGGTCTGGAGACTGTCCTGCAGACAGAGTGAATACTGTCCACTGGTGAAGGACAGTGCTGTTGTTGCAGGGGTCTGGGAGCCTTTCTGTTGGTTCAGAAGCCCTGAAGAAGGATTTTCTTGTTGTATGTTTACAGAAATCCTGGGAGAGGGCTTTGCTAATGTGTTCAGGGGTTCTAGGACTGTTCTACAAACAGAGGATAAATTCATGAAGGGATTGGCAATGTATCTTATGGCCTTGCTAAGCCTTGTCTCCCCAGGAACTAAGATTGCTGAGAACTTGCCTCGTGTCAAGATGAAGAAAAAACCTCCATTTGGGTATTAAGTGCTGTGTTTAAACTTGATGTAACTCT
>NW_027185612.1:3385049-3419367 GCF_028583685.1 Petaurus breviceps papuanus | reverse complement strand
TAAATGCTGTATTTGGAATGATGTCATGTTTTGATCTTCTCTGTTCTTGGTTTGTCACTGAATAAAATGGAGAGCACCTATGCTGGTATTCTGAACCTTGGGAAGTTGCCTTTCTTTTGGCAGTACATTACACATGGTACCATTAATGATCACTCTTTGAGCTTTACCATTCAATCAGTATTTAATCCATCTCAATATACTCTTGCCTATTCCTGTATGGCTACAACTTTTCCACAAGATTAGCATGAGATATTTTATCACATTCTTTGCTAAAAGCTAGATATCTCTAGCTATAGTATTCACCTGATCCACCAGTTGAATAATCCTGTCCAATAAAGGAAATAAAGCTACCCTGTCAAGACCCATTCTTTCTGAAATCATGCTTTGTCATCTCTGCTTCCTTTCCTAAATGTTTGTCAACCATCTCTTTATTAATACATTCTAGAATTTTCCAAGGAATCGAAGTCAAGGTAACTCATCTATAGTTTGTAGACTTAAATCTCTTCTTTGAAAATGGAAGCAATATTGGAACTCTTGTTCTATAATACCTCTCCTGTTCACCATGATATTTCAAATATCGCTGATAATAGTTAATCAGTTACATCTACCAAGTGTTTTCAGTACCCAAGGATATAGTTTATCAGATGATTGGAATTCATCAAGGGAGGCTAAATACTTTCTTACTATCTCCTTACTTATCAAGTATAAACTATCCATTGGCCACTTTTGTTCTGTTCTTTCCAGTTCAAAGGTCATTCTCCTTGGCAGAAAAAAACAGAAGCAAAACAGAACAAACAAACAAAAGGAATGAATTAGCTTTGCATTTTTTCTGTTGTTGGGAAAAGAGAAATAAATTCATTTCAGCAGAGCTACTAAAGCAAAAAATGATGAAAGTCAGAACTTTCACAAAATGCCCAAACTTTTGCAGTTTCATCTATAAAACATTATATAATGTAAAGTCCTGGAGTAAGGGATGTTTGGAAAAACTCTAATCTACACAGTTCTTAGTCACTAAATGGAGTTCAGAAGGCTAAATCTGAAGCAGCTATGATATAGGGAATCAAAATCCAATCTTGAGCAATCCAAAAAGTATTTGTAAATACCTGCTAGGTGTTGGTCACTATCTTAGACTCTGAGGACACAAACAAGGGAAAAAGGCTCTTTTTTCAAGAAGTTTACAGCATATCAGTGGGATGCTAGATGTGAACATAAGTACATGTATGATAATTGGAGAAGGCCGGAAAGGGCACCAGTAACTAAAGAGATCAAGCAAGGTTTGCTGTAGGACATGATTCATGAAATGAAGCAGGAATTCTATGAGGTGGAGGACAGAGTACATTCTCCTCATGGGGATAAAAAGTGGAAAATCTATGCAAAGCGATGAAAGAGAACAATGGAGAATCAAGCCTGAAGAACAGCAAGTACTATAGGTCATTTAGGCTGGAATAGAGATTGTGTGAAAAAGTTAATGTGTAACAAACTTGGGAAGGTAAACTGGATTCAGATCGCGAAGGTTTTAAATTCCAAGGTGAAGCATTTGTATGTTGTCCTGGAGGCAACAAGAGGCCACTTGGGTCTAAGAATAACTCAGACCTGAATCCAGTCCCTATAAATATGATTTCATAGACTATTCCAGCAGCATAGAATATATGCCAAGAGAATACAAACTCGTCGTCAAACTTTACTTTTCTAATAAACTATTTCCTAATTGGTAATTTTATAAGATTTTTATGTGCATCAATCAAAAAATAAATCTAGTTCATTAACACATCTCAGAGCTCTGATACTAATTCTTCACCTTTCCTAATTGACCAAGGCTAGACATATCACCTTCCAGACAGCATTCTGATAAAGGTGGTGTTCTCTCAGAGGTGTTTGCTTTCTTATTGTTAAATTCCTTTTTAAAAAGGATAATTATTGAGCATTTAAAAGGAGACATCAAGACAAACACCAAGGACAAAGGCCTTGGAGCCAGGAAGATCCGAGTTCAAATTTTGTCCTGGACACTTACTGGTTGTGTGACCATGGGTAAGTTAATCTCTTTTAGCCTCAGTTTCCTCATCTGTAAAATAGGGATAACAGTCCCATCTACCTCTCAGCATTATTGGGAGGTTCAAAAGAGATGCATACCTTGAAGTTCTACATAAAGGCTATTATTGCTATCAAAGATCCACTGAGAGTGTGCCAGGAATCAGAACTGCCAGATATCTTACCAGGGGAGGGGAGGGCAATTGGGGTTAAGTGACTTGCCGAAGGTCACACAGCTAGTAAGTGTCAAGCATCTGAGGCTGAATTTGAACTCAGGTCCTCCTGACTCCAGGGCTGGTGCTCTATTCACTGAGCCACCTAGCTGCCCCTTCTGCCAGTTTTTTTTTTCATACCAGAGGAACCAGATGACCTGAATGCATCAGGGGCATGGTGGTACAGTATATAGAATGCTGGACTTGGAGTCAGGAAAATCTGGGTTTGAATCCAGACTCTGACCTTTACTCATTTGTTTGCACATAGGCACATCATTTAATCTCTGTGGGTCTCAATTTTCTTATCTTTACAGTGGAGACAATAATAATCACAGTACCAGCCTCACAGGATTATTGTGAGGAGCAAATGAGTTAAAGGATATAAAGTCCTTTGGAAACTTAAAAGGGCTCTATAAATGTCATTTTATTATTCTCCCCTTATTTACCTTGGGTAACAACTTCCAACTTAGACATTGTTGCTCTGCCCTTTCCAGTACAAAGATCATTTTCCACAAGAGGTCAGCCAGAGGTGTCCTACTGTGTTTCTTTTTAGCAGTAGAAGTGTGAGCATTTTAAAGTATGTTCTAAAAACATATTTTGTTCACTACTCTAACTCTTCCACAAGAAAACTAGAAAAATATCCACCATTGGTTATATTATTCAGAATTTTTCTAGTATGTTTCTTTAGAATAACAATTCCCAGACTGACTGTTGCTGGATACTTAGGGTGTCTGAGAGAATAATATCCCAAGATAACAAAAGAATTTGAAAGAGGAAAAAATATTTTTGAAAAAAGTATTCAAATGGTCTAGCTGTAATTTAATGAAGCAATTTGAGTGACTGAATTTCACTTTGGAGCCCAAATATACTTATCTAGTACATGAAAAATTTCAAAAGACACAATAGTCTTAAAATAAAGAAATTTATTTAGAAACTATTTAAACCTATCAGGAAAGACAAGGTAGAATATGTTTTCCAAAATAAAATGTAATTTAGAGTAATAGAAGTCTAAAAGCACTTCTAGGAATACGGCCCTATTAGATTGTGTGACCTTGGGCCAGTCATTTTATTTCCTTGGAGCTCAATGAAAAGTTTGAATTAGGTGATCTCTAAGATATCTTGACAGCTCTAATCATGTGAGTTGATGATTCCAAATTATTTTGTCAGATGGTATATTGTTTTCAGTTTGGTTACATGATTTTCTTCTCTGGTCTTATGATTTAAGTACAGAGGTAGGGAACCTGTGACCTCGAGGTCACATGTGGTCCTCTAGATCCTCAAGTGTGGTCCTTTGATTGAATCCAAACTTCACAGAACAAATCTCCTTAATAAAAGTTTTTTTCTGTGAAGTTTGGATTCAGTCAAAGGGCCACACTTGAGGACCTAGAGGTGATTTGTTCTGTGAAGTTTCGATTCAGTCAGAGGGTTGCACTTGAGGACCTAGAGGGCCATATGTCACCTTGAGGCTGCAGGTTCCCCACCCCTGATTTATTCTTTCTTCTATTCATTCTTCTGCCTTCAAGTCTTTCAGGTGCAAACATAAAATTCATTCCAAAATGGTAAACCTCCTCTTTGTTTTTTTTTTTTTAAATTAACTCTAGCCATATTCTTTTGGGCCTAATCAACATAGTTGTATGTAAAGTTCAAAGGGCAAAATATGTTTCTATTATTTTATTCCAGATATATTCCTGGTAGTCTGTGAAGAATACTTGTAGATATATGTCAAAATGAAAAGCAAGAAAATGTCTCCTATTAATTTCTTACTCATAACGGAATATTTTCATCTCAACAGTATAGAAAATTAGTAAACTCCTGCGAGCTTCTTTCTTGATAACTGAATTCATATTCTAATGAATCAGTTTATACAATAACCATCCATGGAATAGAATGGTCTAGAATGTTGCCAGGAATGGAAGTCAAGCTCACTGAACTATAGTTTTCCACAATCAAGTTATTTGCCTTTCTTCAGTCCTAATAGACCCTTTTCTTTATAATCTTTCAAAGATCACTGGCAGTAACTTAGCAACTATATCTATTACGTCTTTCAGGAACCTGAAACATGCATTCACATGTATATAATAGACACAAAAATGCATATATACACAAGTACATATATATATATACACATACATACAGGCATGAACAGGTGTCACAGAAGTGATGCTGAAGTTTAAAGCTTTAAAAGCCCCTTTAAACCTTACATACTTACAGATATAAACAGATAGATTTACCAAATAGCTGCCATTTTTTTTTAGTTGTTTCCAATCCAAATATTGTTCTGCATCTTCCGCAGAGAAAACAGAATAAATATTAGAGTTGAGTGGTTCTGTATTCTCTCCATTGACTTTTATCATCATTCCATCAGCTCTAGGCATTTGTTCCTGTTTTTAATCCTTCTGTTTTTCAAAATAGTTTTTAGGGCAGTTTTCATTGACCATGATTTTCCTCCTCAGCCTCATCTCATTCTGAGTATTGGTATACCTGTCACTTTTGTTACAGGAAGATTCTACATTTTCATATTTTGTGCCATATTCATATTCCACATCTTTTAAAAATTAAAGTTGTTTCCTGAGCTCCCCATGCACCCATGTTAGCTTCTTTAAACATGTTCCCATTTTCCTTCTCATTAGAATTGTTTCTTTTTGTGACTTCAAAATTTAATTCTTGAGAGCATTCTATCCTTCCTGGGATAATTTTTGTAGAATTTTAGTCTGTTTGATCCTCCTCTATGTTCTCTGAACTCTTTGAAAACTGCTCTTCCAAAATCTAGAGTGCATGTTAGACTATACCTGGTTTTCCCCTCTTCTATTATGATTTTTAAAATGTAGTTATCACTTCTCAAAGGTTTCCACAATTTCTACTTCAACAACCAGTTCCTCTTGGCTAGTCGGAATCAAGTCTAGAATAGCAATTTCCCTCTATGACTGTTCTGCCTTTGAAGGATGAGCTTTTCATAAAGGCAAGTCAGGAAATTATTAACTACTCTGCTTTTGACAGAGAGAGCAACTGCAAGTTTTTGGATATCTGAACACCCTCTCCCCGTATCATTGCTATATCATGCTTCAAGATAGACTTGTGATCTTTTTCCTAAACTCTTCTTCTATTTCCTTTATCTGTCTAGTTGGTCTATAGTATATTCTGATGACTGTCACTTCTATTTCTGTCCCTACTAATCTTTATCCAAATCCTCTCCATCATACCCTCAAATTCCTGCTTGTATACATATCTATGTATGTATATGTGTGATATATGTATATATGTATGTGTATATATAGTATGTATGTGTATACATGCATGTATATATTATATGTGTATATATATATATATATTTCTTGTCCTTCCCCCCTTTTTAATCTATCCCACTCCCTTTGAATAAGGCATACTTTTCCAGTCATATTCTAGTTATGGGTACCATGGTATAGTGTCAATGATACCTACAAGGTTAAATTTGTGTCCCAGATTTAGGATCTCTACTCCACCTTGCTTATTATCCACATTTTATACATTTGGATACAGACATCTAAGACCATGGGTTTTATTGCTATCTTTTTTGAATTTTGTTTTGTGTCAATTTCTGGGCATTTCTACTGCCGTTCTTCTCATATTGTGGTGGATAGATGTAAGTTTTCCCTTTCCTCCTTTCTTTTCAGCTTAAATTCCCTTTAAATGGATTTATTAGAATCCAGGCAAACAGTTTTACCAGCCTTTTCTTTGTATACTCCATCCTCGGCCAAATGACTATTACTCCTATATTATAAGCTATGGTCCAGAAACCTAAATCTCATTCTCAGATGCCTTCTTCTTAACCAGTTCTTCATTTCCTAAATGTCTTTCTCCTTTAAAGCCCATACCTTTGATTAGCAGCAGTGACAAAACACTATATGCACCTTTAAGACCTTTGGTCTCTCGTTTAAGACTTAATGATCTTAATAATTTAATTGTAATCTCAAGTTATTCTCTGTCACAAAGCCACTCTCTTAGCCATATTTTTTTTAGTAATGTTATATGGCCACAGATTGGGGAATAGTCTAATCTCAAAAGAATTAAATAACTCAGAGAGCAATGCAGTGATGCATACTAGGCACAGGCAGGCTAAAGAATGTTACCAAGAATGATGTGCTTGCAGAGAGTGGCAAAAAAAAGAGACTGCAGAGCATATGTATGATCATAAAATATACATGGGTCTGTCAGGTAGTGAGAATTGGACAACTCAGCATTCTAAAAATACTTACAGGACAGAAGGAAAACCTCCCTGGCATTTTAGTATATTCTCTATGGAGGGTTGTAATGGAAATGCAGATTTAAAGATCTTCCCTGCCCCTAGGCTAAAGTGCACCTGGAGCCTGGGGTGGGAGGCTGGTTTTTCAGTAGATACTTTTTGATTGGCCAGTGGGTCAATAAGGTTGTTACATTCTCTGAGCCAGGAGAAGGCTATATAAGCCCTGATGTGTAGCTTTGTTTTGGGACTCACTTTGAGAAATGTTCTGTGATTTGATCTGAATTCTGGGAAGCCGTTGTTGAGAGTCCCCCGGCTTTGAAAAACCCAGAATGTGGAAACTCAGATGTTGACTGGGTATGGATGTAATGGTTGGACAGTTTGGAAATCTGTCTACTTGATGTTTCTGTCTTGATAATTATGCCTGTATACTTTGAGGTTCAGGGTGCTGACCATTTCTCCTGAACAAGGTAAACGATATATGTCTGACTGATTAAAGTAAGCTTGTTAACCCATTTTGAGTTGCTTTCCTTTAACAAAGCAGATCCAAGAACCTGTGGTAGCTGCAAACCCTGAGGACGCTTGGGGTGCTTGCTGCTACAAGGGTTTATGGGAAAACTTGACCAAGATTGATTGACAAGGTATGATCTATGTCAAAAGGAGAAATGAAGTCAAGGCTTATTGAAAATACCAAATTAAATAGGTTACCTAAATTATCACAGCTTCACTTCGTATGTCTTTTGTTCTATCTCACTGTTTGTCATAGATAACTAAAGTCATTAAATCATCTTTCCTCAAAAAATTATTTTTTCCTCCTTTTTTGTTTTGATAGGAGGAAGGCAAGGCAATAGGGATTAAGTAACTTGCCCAAGGTCACACAGCTAGTTAAGTGTCAAGTGTCTGAAGTCGGACTTGAACTCAGGTCCTGTTGACTCCAGGGCCAGTGCTCTCTTCACTGTGCCACCTAGCTGCCCCCCCCATTATTTTTTCTATCCCATTATTGATTTTTATTATTAGTTTCTCCACATCTCATAGGGGCCAGGTTGGCACTTGCCATGTGAAGCAGTTGGTAGTCTTCCACAGTGATTGCTGAGATACCTCCTTACCCAGAATGAGTTGATTGCTAGAAGCCAAGACTTGTCTGGAGCAATCCAGGAGCAAAAACAAAAATTTAAAGTGTGAGCCAAAGCAACTACTCGGCATACAGAAAACAAAACAGGTCAAGAGAAGGGATTCTTAGTAGTCGAAAAGAGCCAATATGTTAGTCCATCTTGTTAGGAACTTTTCTGGAATGTTAAGGTAAAAGTCAGGGTTCTATGCCTTTCCCTCCCTATGCACTCTCTGATGTACTATTGTTATGAGTAATGTCAGCTTGCCTCCCCACTCTCTAGAATGGAGGAGGGGAGAAGTCAAGTATTTCAGGGTCAATGGGCATATAACCATTCATCAGATATCAAGACCAGAATGGGACACAGTTCACTAATTAGAGTATGAAAAGCATGGAGGAACTACTTCATGATGCCCATATAAAATCATAGAAAAGCAGTCATATCACTGACAATATGAAATCTAATTTTTAAAAAAGGCAAGATGATTTTTTACTGTGACCTAAAGGATAAAATCCTAAGCAACATTCAGTTGAAAATACAATTTTGAAAAGCATTTTTTTCTAAATCTTCCAATGATTAAATTATACTCTCAAGATAGCTAATAATGGAAGCTAAATCCACTTACCCAGTTCAGGAGAAATCACTATGTTATTTGTGGCTTTAATATCCTGATCTAACTTATTCTCAACATTGTTGGTTTTTAACTGTGGCCTTATTTGTTCTGGGATGTTGGAAAAATTGGAAGACAATTTTGTAGGAAATGCCTGATGGGGTCCAGCACTCTCGAGGGGCAAATTCTTGAGAAGTTGGTTCATTTCCACATAATTTAAATAAATAAAAAGCAACACAGTACAGATCAAAGATGTAAAAATGCACCCATGGCCAAAGTATTGAGTCTTGATATTTTTCATTATAATTTCAATTTCCTGAAAGAGAAGGAAAGAAAAGTTTTTTTAGATGCTTAAATGTCCTCTTAAATAAATCATTAGACTCCAATTCAATTAAAAAACCCCCAGCATTCTTTTGAAGCCAAATGAAAAAAACAACAATGGTCCCAGAGAATAAAAATGAAGCAAAAGCGCCTGGCAGAGAAGCAGGGACCTGTGGACAGAACGTTGCATACGTATATTGTCAGACGTAGGTGCTACATCAGATGTTTTGCTTGGCTATTTCTCTTTGTTACAAGAGAAGGTTCATTTTCAGGGTATTGTGTGAATGTAGTACATCCAGAAATCACTGTGATAAGATACTAAAGGTACCAACAGAACTTATTTTAAAACACACACACACACACACACACACTTTTATATCCTTTTGTATCCAAAAGAATCCTTTTGAAACCAAATATTACCATGTAATATTTACAAACCCGAAGGCTATTTTTGTTTCTATTTTTATTTCTATTTATGTTTGTTTTTAATTTTTTCTTTCTTTCCATCTATCAATTTATCAATCAATCTATTTATCTACACACACATACACATATGGCATCTCCTATGAGCAAAGCACTATATAAGGTTCCACAAAGGATATAAAGATTATTGAGCAGGGTAATTGTACTCCAAAGAATATTTTCTTTAATAAATGAGGCTCTCTTGACCCTAAGCATTATGGGAACCTGGTTCCCACGCATGGACAAACTCCCTCCTCACAAACGTCGAAGCTGGCAGTTTGGAGCCCATTCTCAGATTATGCACAGTGGACTCTCTGCTGCCAAACCACGTAGATAGGCTTGGTGCATCTGCTTCCAGAAGCTCACACTAATGTATAATGGAAGGGTGTTGGTCTCAGCCTCAGAGCACAAGAGGTATTCTATGACTGATTCTTGTTCCTGAGCCAGAACATAGTGAGATGTAAAAGGCAGTAATCTGGTAAATCACACTCCTTCTTTCTTGCTGGTGAGTGAGGCAATAAGAGCTGTAAGCCTCCAGGTGGGGAGACAGGTAGTAGTACTGATAGCAATAGTAGCCTCCTGCTATGTTAAGTCATGTTTAACACTCTGTGACTCCATTTGGGGTTTTTTAATCAAAGATACTAGAATGATTTGCCAGCTCTTTCTACAGCTCATTTTATAGATGAGGAAACTGAGGCAAACACGGCTAAATGACTTGCCCAGGTCACACAGTTAGTAAGTGTCTGAGGCCAGATTTGAACTCAGGAAAATGAACATTGCTGACTCCAGGGATGACACCCTATCCATCGTACCACTTACCTGCCCTGCAGCCTCCTTCTCCCAGCTACCTATTTCCCTATACACAATGATGAGTGGCCATGAATATGGTACCTCTGTTTCTTTTCCTCTTTGTATTTGTTCTTTTCTGCTCTTACATGGAATATCGGAGACAGAATAGACTCTACTACATTATTCTAGACTTCAAAGGTCAGGAGAACTATTAGGGGTCTAAGAACTAGCCTGTTCCAGGGTTTGTCAGCAGCTAAGCCAGGTGACAGAACCATGCTCAGTAGTAAGAACTAAAAGAGAGGGACAGGTAGATGGCTAGTGTAACAAGAGGATCGATGTATGTGCAAAATGTCATGGATACAATTCTTCCTGTGGAAGAGTCTGGGGACCCTGATTCTGAGGGACACATAATAGTATGTAATGAATGTGCATCACAGAGACTTGGGAGATGTGTAGATATTCTGTAAGGGTTTCTGGTATCTAACCACATAGTGAATAGTAGCTTTTTTGGAAATGGCGGTGCCTTCAAAAGGCATTAATTGCTCTCCACCTTTCTGCTGGCTGAAGCTCTTGTCTTGGTTGGCCTTCTTTGCTCACAATGCCTGGTAAGGGATAACACTATGGTCCTGTGAAAATGGCCGTTGGTTCTTTGGCTTCCTCAGTGTTTGTGCTTTCATTTTAGATAAATGAGATTGATTTGTTGGCCACAATCTTGTGAGTTTGAAAGGTCAGAGGAGTAAGCCATCCAGCAGTCTGGAAATCCTGGCGTTCACGGATCTGGGAGTTGATTCTATGCTAGGTTTTGCAGTTAGCTCAAGGATCAAGGAGCAACCTTTAGGACCCAGGCCAGCAGTAGCTGAGATGAGGACTCAACTGTCAGCAATGTCCTATTTGGACATAAATTTGGTGGGACCAATGGTATGTAGAAACTGTGCTATGTCTAAGCCTACTTACTTGCCCCAGAGACTGAGGTGTCAAGAAGAGGAAACATTCATACATCTTCTATTTCTGCCATATCTTCAAAGGAAATGTCCCTTTATAAAAGCTAATTGATGTCAGTTGATTAAGTGGAACTGGGGTGTTAGTTACTGATGACTAATTATGGGAGGAACAGACCCAGAATAAGGCTTCAGCCCATAGCATTAGAAAGGAGACATCCAACAGCCCAGGAGTAGTATACCTAAGGCTCTAGGGGGAAGATGAAGTCAGGCTGCTTCCGGTGTAGTGAGCCCAGAGAGCACACATGCTTCAATAGAATGACTCAGAGGAAGAAAAAAATAGAGCATCAAGTTGAGTGTTTCAGGGAAGATTTTATGAAGCCCCCAAGCTGAGCCTTGAAAGATGAATACATTTTTGACAAGGGGAAGATATTTCAGATAAAGGGAACAACATGAGTAAAGGCTTAGGTACAAGAAAGTACACAGTGGGCATTAAGGAACTGTGAGTGATCCAGGTTGTCCAGAGTATAAAATATTTGGGGAGATAAGGTTGTAAGAATAGGTCAAGTCCATGTTGAGGAGGGCCTTCAACAAATTACTTTTAAATTGCATCATCAGCTCCACAATAGGAACTCATTAAATAAAGGACTACTGATCAAGATAACATAATTAGCTTTGGATGAAGAAGTTTCATTTAAAACCACAGGCCCATTTGTTAGTGTTTCTGGCAACCACATTCAGCAAAATGGATGAGTTATGTTCATTTATGCTTGGTTGACTTCTGGTTTGTTTTTCTTTATAACATATCACTTTTCAGAGAGAAAAATAAAAACATAATCACTGACTCATTACAGTACATGGTCTCTCTTTTTTTAACCCATGGAACTCAAAGTACTTTGGTTTGGCAAGCAACATTCCCTTCTAGGACACTTCTATTACTAAAAATGAAGAGGTGAAAGATACTTCCTGCTTTCAAGGTTGTTGTCTGTCCTCAGTTCTGTGTTGTGTTTTGTTGTCCTCTGTTCTTGCAGAGGACAATAACCTTAGGAAAGTGATGCCATGACTTGCAAGTAAATTGTATTTAAGTGAGGGAGGGCTGTGCAAAGCCACCAGGCTCACTTTTTCCTCCTGAGTCATCTGGGTCCAGGGGCAAGATGTAAGATCTGGACAACTAAAGCTGGCCCTCACCCTCAAGGAATTTACATTTGAGACACAGATACCAACCAGAGGGCTATTGCAATAGACCAAGCATGAGAGAACAAGGGCCTGCACCAGGGTGGTGGCAATGTCAGAGGAAAGAAGATGAAATATAAGAGATGTTCCAATGGTAAAATGGACAGGATGGTTCTGGGAGGCACTTGCCAATGGTACGAGAGCCTCAGAGGCTTCTGAAGCAGAATGGCAAAGTCTCCTTAGTGAAGCACCTCTGGTCTGGGTCTTTTCCTCAAAATGGAGGTTCTGGGGAAAACTCACCAATGGCAGAAGGTAACTGCAGTAAAATCACTTTATTGCCACCAGTACTTGAATGTGGTAACATGTCAGGTCAGGAAAAAGAGAAATTCCAGGTTACTTACTCTGACAAAGAGTAATTTGGTTCAATTTTATTTAACAAACATGGAATGCTTATGAAGTGAAAGGCCCTATGGTTGGCCACTAGGGATAGAAAGTTGAAAAAAAACCACACAGAGTTTCTAGACTCAAGGAGCTTATACTCTAAAAGTGGAAATACAACAAGCATGCAAAGAAGTGTGACACAAGGTGATATATGACAAGGACAAGGGAGAAATCCAGACAAAGTATTCTGGGAAATTCTGAAAAGGACAGATCCCTTTTATTTGGAGGGATCAGGGAAAGCTTCATGGAAGAGGTGATACCCAAGCTTCATTGTGAACAGGAGAAACTAGTGAAGAGAGAGGTTGTTCTAGGCCTGGCGAACAGTTGGACACAAAAAAGGAGGAGTTTGAGAGAAAAGATTATAATACAGTTTGGTTGAAATGTAGAATGGGTGAAAGGGAATAGTCTGAAATAAGGCTAGAAAGGCAGTTTGGAGGTAGGATTGTGCAGGATTATAAGTGCCTGACTGAGAAGTTTGGAGTTTATCCTATAGGCAAGTAGGGAAGCACTGACAGTATGGGGACAGTGGAAGGATAGGGTTGAGTCTGTTCTTAACCAATGAGATACAATGGGGTTGGATTTGTGATTTCATAGGTATAGGATTCCCCAGGAAGAAACTCCTCCACCCATGCAGATTGGCATCTTCTCTGCAAATGACAGTTTCTTATAGATGCCTGTGGGCAGTGAGTTTGCCTTGTCCAGGGTCACACAACTGGCATGTGTCAGAAGCAAAATTTAAGTCAAGGACTTCTGACTTGGAGGCTTCTCAGTGAATATGGGCCACATAAAAGAATTCAAGGCATATTCATTGGGTTTCTTCTTTCAGTGCAGACTCATGATGAGGCCTATACTCTTCAGTCTCCCCTTTCAATAGCATGAATTTAAGCAGGGATATGGTATATAAGTCAAGAGATACCTTAAAAATTCAGAGGTTTAGGTGATTAATAGGTGGACAGGAATGCTCTCTCTTGCTCACATAAAATGCATTTCATCCTGCCTTCTTAATATCTTATTATCAACTCTTTACATTACATATAAACTCTTCTAGGTTTATGTCTTATTGTATAGAATAGGGGCAAGGAAGAGGCTCTTTCCATTAAGAGTCCATCCTTTTCACTCAGTTATCAAGTATCTTTTAAAAAAAAATTTTATTTTTAATATATGGGATAAAACAAGCATTTCCATAATATAACACAATAAAAAAGGTGATTGCAATGAAACTGCAAATCTATTATGCACAAATTGCTAGACCTTTCAAACATACAATAAATTATGTAAATTTCTTTTTTTCCTTTTTTCTTCTTTCCCCCCTGCCCTAGAGATGACTCATTTTAGACACAAATGGATATATATATATATATATATATATATATAAAATTATTCTATACATATTTCTATTTTTCTGTTCTTTCTCTGAAGACAGTATCTTTCTTCATATGTCCCTTATATTAATTTGGGTATTTATAATGGACAAAATAAATTATTCCCTCAAAGTCATTCTTAAAATGACTAACATAAAATATTACTGTTACTATATAAAATGTCCTCTTGGTTTTACTCATTTCACTCTTCATTATTTTGCAAATTTTTCCATGTTTTTCTAAAATCATTGAGCTCATCATTTCTTAGAGGACAATAGTATTCCATCATAATCCCAAAGATTCAACTAAAAAGTAAGCTAAAACAATTAGTAATTTTAGCAAAGTAGCAGGATATGAAGTAAATCCACACAAATCATCAGCATTCCTATATATCACAAAGAAAATTCTGCAAGAATGGGTGGTAAAAATAAATCCCCCATTTAAAATAACTCTAGACAGTATAAAATACCTGGGAGTATGCCTGCCAAAACAAATCTAGGAACTATATGAACAAAATTATTTTAAAAACTATTTATACAAATAAAATTAGATTTAAATAATTTGAGAAATAATAATTGCTCATGGGTAGGCAGGGCCAATATAACAAAAATGACAATTTTACCCAAACTCATTTATATACTCAGAACCAACCCAATTAAATCACCAAAAAATTTTTGCTGAATTAGAAAAAAATAATAAAATTCATTTGAAAAAACAAAATGTCAAGAATATCAAAAGAAATAATGAAAAAAATGTAAAGGAAGGAGGTTTAGAAGTTCCAGACTAAACTATATATATATATATATACATATATATATATATATATATACATAAGGCAGTAATTATCAAAATAACTAGTACTGGCTAGAACATAGAAAGGGAGATCAATGGAACAGAGTAGATACTCTGTTTTGAACATGATCTATCCCTTCATTAATTCTTTAGCACAAGCTGCAAGATAGTTCATTCCTTTAATGAGCCTACATGATAAAATCCATGCCTTACAAATATAATAGCAAAATCTCACAAATGATACACACTTTCAAGAGACACTACTCCTTGGTCCTCATTAAAAGTGAAAGGCAGCACCGTTGGCCGACACTGACCTCATTACTATTCCATTAAAGAAGTTAGCTCTATAGAATAGAGTTTCTTTCAGAAAATGGAATATTTCTTTGAATATTGCTGTTCAAGAGCCTCTAAGCCTCCTGAAATTCCTCTGGAGGTTCACAGATATCCAAGCAATTTTCAAACACAATTTCTGCTCTTAAACTCTGTTAAGGAGGAAGTTTGGCATAGTGAATAATGTGCTAGACTTGGAGTCTAACTAGATGTGTTACCCTGGGTAAGTCACTTGACCTCTATGTTCCCCAGGGAACTCCTTAATCTAGTGAACCATAGACAAATTGTGGTCTGCTTTGGGGAAGGAACACCTATACTGGAGCTCCCCAAGAGATCCTCTGCCAAGTCCCTTTATTTCTGCTAATAAGTGTTTAGTGATCAAAGATGATTAGTATAATACCATGCATATAGTAGGTCTTTAATAACTATTGTTTGAATTGAAGTTGCCTGAGCTATAAACAATATAGAACTTTGAGGGGCAAGAAGTCTTTAATAAATGGGTTGCCCCAAAATTGACCCCTAAACCACTTTTGCAATCTGAGACTTGAACGTGAAGACCAAGAACACATAGAATTCACATCTTAGTTCTCTCATTTTATTGAAGACTTCTAATATCCCTTTGGGGAACTAAATTCTCAAAAAAAGTTACAACTATTTTTGGTATCCTTTTTTTTTTTTAACTAAAGAAGTAAAGTATTCAATAGTACTTGTTAAGATTCCCATACAAATGTTTTGAAAAGTGGTAGGGTTTAGGGGTTTTTTTGGTAGGGACTAAAGTAATATTAGAAAATTTTCCTATGTACTTCTTTTCTCAAAATTATCTGGAATACTGAATATATCTTTTGCAATTCTTTAGCATTTCTATACCTTTCAAAATGAGAAGTCTTCAATATCAATTTAGAATCAGTTTCTCTAATTAAAATACTTTAATACTGATCCTCTTCCATGGGTGGAGGAATAGAGAGATGAATGAAATACAAAAAAGGAGGGGTGGAAATAAAAGGGTCATGCTTGGTAGTCTGTTTCCTTTCTAATAAACTGAAGATATGCCAGTTGAAGCTTTTTTTTTTAATTAGTAAGGAAATTCTCTCCACTTTAGAGAATTACCAGGGGCTTTGAGAGTTTCAGTCACTTGTACATGACTTAGCCTCCTTGGAACTCATCTATAAAAGGAGTTTACATTAGATTACCTAAGGTACCCATCTCTGTCTCTATGGCCCTACTATGCAGTTCTCAAATGCATCAAGCTCAGCCTCTTCCTCTAACTAACCTCTATGCCCTGCTTAACTGCAATGCTTCTCTGGGATTCACATACAGATGTGATAATTCTACCTATTTTTATGATTACTAGTCATTTTTTTTTACCTATGTGGTTTTCCAATGAATATGATTCAACAAATTTCTTATGCATTATTATGAATTCCACAATAAGGATTTTTTTTAAAATAAAATAAATAGAAGCACCTCCAACAATTTTTAAGAAATCTAAAGCTATACAGAAGCTTTGTTAAAAGTGGACACACAGGGTGGCTAGGTGGCACAGTGAGTAAAGTGCCGGCCCCAGAGTCAGGAGGACCCAAGTTCGGTTCTGGCCTCAGACACTTAACACCCACACAAAAACACTAGCCGTGTAACCTTGGGCAAGTTACTTAACCCCAACTGCCCTCCAAAAGGCAAAAAAAAAAAAGTGGACACATTTAACAACAAAAATCAGAATGTGCATGGGAAAGTAGTAACAAATCATTTTGCTTTTGAATCAGTGTTTTCAACTGCCAATTTTCCTTCATTTTAACACCACAGTTTGTGACTTCCTGATAACATATAGTATGTGTCCTGTACAAAAGTCAAAAATGCAAAAGTTCATATTAGCCCAAAGGCAAAAGTCTAGTTGTCTTCTGAGGTGATGCTACATTATATAAAGGCCAACAGAACTCTGAGTTTAGCAAAGGTCTTGGAAATCCAGTTTCTTGTATAGCTAGCATCACCTTCCATGATTCAATCCAAATATGCAAGCATTCCTACATGTATATGTGTATGAACATATACATATGTGTTTATGCACAAGTGGATACATACATATATTTGTATGCATATACACACATACATATATATACACACACACATATACATATTCACACACACACATCTAGAATCCCAAGACCTTTGCTAAATTCAGGGTGCTGGTGACCCTCAGACAAGACTTGTATCACATCGTGAATATGAATTAAGAATTATCACCATCTTGGAAGTGGCGGTGACCCAAACAATAATGGGAGGACACATGGTGGGTGTTGGTTGGCTAGAGTATTAACAACAAGAATTTAGAGAAATTGCATCAGGGACAGCATCCAGAAATTGTATGATTGGAAAAGAAATGAGAGCAAGGGATAGCGTTTTGGAAGCATGTTGCCTTGAGAATGCTAAAGGTCTAGAGAAAAGCTTTCGGCATGTTGGACAGGTCCTCTGTAACACAGAGGAAAGAGCCCTGGATTTGGAGCCAGAGAGCCTAGGTTTGATTCCCAGCACTGCAGTTTATTCCCTATGTAACCTTGAACAATTCACCTCACTTCTAAGGGCTTCATTTTCCTTAACATTAAAATGAGGATTGGACTAAGTGACCTCTAAAATTATTTCCAGATCAAAATCTATGATTCCATGATTTACAGAAGGGTATGGACAAGAAGGCGAAATGTGGATTACCATTGTAAGTAGTATCAGTGAGATCACAGATAAATTATAATACATATATATGGTATGGGAATGAGAGTGGATGGAGGGTCATTTCCCCAACATCTCTACCCAACCCTCTCCCCACCCTGACCTCACTTACAGTTAAGGTGACTGCTTGGCTTGAAATTCTATTTTGTGGTCAAAGTAATTTCCAAATAGGGTGGAGAATAGACATTAGGGGAATGTATAGTATAAGATGCCAAACGTGATTCTCCCTTGGGTCATGCACTGCTATCTCCTGAGGCCCAAACAAATGCTCTGACTGTATATTTTAGTGGCTGACCTTGCCTCTATGGTATGGGATAAAGCCCCAGGATCAGATAACCTTAGATGGTCTTAGTGACATCACAAAAGACATCAACAATTATCAGAATCCCAGTCCACAGGTAGAATCATATAATATTAGAGATGGGAAAAAGACATTAAGAATTACCAAGCTCAACCTCCAAAGTTTTAAAGAAGTGGAAACTGAGCCCCAGAAAATTTTAGTGGGCAAGAACTAGAATTTACCTAATTTCTTGGGTGGAAGGCCAAACCAAACCAGTCAAAGCTAGCCCCCTGAAGTGCTTTGAGTCGCTGTAGGAACATGACTGACCAACCAATCAAAAAATATTTATTGGGCACCTATCATGTGCTACGTATTTTGTTCAGTGCTCTAGTGAATACAAAGAATAATAAGTTAAGGTTCCTGCCCTCAAGGGGTTTGGTTAGGACGACAAACAACAAACACATAAAAAGATAGAGATCAACTCTTTCCCTTCCTGTCTCCTAAAAGGGGGTGCCACATCTATCCTTGGACTTTCCTGAGGGATGGGGGAGAGTCATTTCACTTAACCTGCCAAAAATGGTGAGCTGCTCACATATGGCAGCTGGCACATATGCTGGCCTAGGTGAACTTGGGACTGTATTCTCAAAGTCCTGGATATTCCTTTTACTTTACATTTCTTTGCCAAGCATAGGTACCTTCATGCCAAGCCAAAGGTTGCCATTTCCAGCCTTGTGTATTTGACAGGTAAGGGAAGGGACTTGTGGGTCCTTCAGATGTCACAGACTCCACCATGGGAAGTGCTTCCTAGATTCATTGTAGCTCTTCTTGGAGAAATAAACCACAGTCAGGAGGATGAGCCTAAGCCGTTGCTGGAAATGGTAAAATGTTACTGAGAGAACTGAACAATGCCAAGCCAAGGTAAAGATGAAAGGGCCATTCAGCAGGTCTACAAAATGTTACATGATTTGGAATTTTATGTCTCAATATTCTGGGAAAGCAAAACAGGAATTAGAACTTACTGTCTCATGTTTTACATCTTTGTACATGCATGATTTTGGTTCTTGTGTTTTTATCATTTCATCTGTGTGGAAGAAATAAATTTTCCTAGAAAAAAAATGACAGTAGCACTAATTTCTATAGCACTTTAACTTTTAAAAATACTTTCCTCACAACAATCTTGTTAGGAAGACTTTGTAAATCTTATTATTTCAATTTTACAGATGAGGAAACTGAGGCTTAGAGAAACTAAATGAGGTTCAAATATTTTGCCTGCTACCTACTAGCTGCATGATCTAGAGTAAGTCCATCCTCTTTCTGAGCCTCAGTTTCTGCCTAAATAAAAGAGGGTTGATCTAGATTCCATCAGAGCTCCCTTCTAGCTCAAAAGCTATAGTTCTTTTTTTTTTTTGCTTTTTGGCAGGCAGTTGGGGTTAAATGACTTGCCCAAGGTCACACGGCTAGTTTTTGTGTTGTGTCAGAGGTCAGATTTGAACTCAGGTCCTCCTGACTCCAGGGTTGGTGCTCTATTCACTGCACCACCTAGCCACCCCCAAAAGCTATAATTCTGTGATTCCTAAGAAGACTTCTGGTTTTAATTGCATGAGCATGGGAACAAAAATTGTTTAAAGGGATAGGCATAAAGAAGCAAAGAATAAAGAGAAGAGAATAGCAAATTACTCTAATGAACCAGAGAGAATCCCTAGATCAATGATTTCAATAGAAAGAACTACTGAGAGGGATACATCTTTTTTCAACTTTATCCTATTTTCAGTGATTAATGCCTCTTATTTTTACACCATATTCATTTTCAAATATATCACTTCTTCTGACCCTTTCCCAAGAAGCCATCCTTCATAACAAAGATATTAAAAGAGGGGGGAGGGGGAAGCAATTCAGCAAAACTATTGACCATGCTTGGGAACATATTTTACCAGAATAATATTTCTTAACCTTAGATTTGGTCATATCACTATTCTACTCCCTATTGTATACCAAGTAAAGTTCTTCTGCTTATTATTTATGGGCCTTCAAAATCCAGTCACCTTTTCCTTTCCAAGATTATCTATTATTATTCTCTTCCATGAATTCTGCACTTCAATCAAACCATATTAATCTTTGCTCCCCAAATATTTAGTGTTTCCCTACATCTATGCCTTTGCTCACACTATGCCATACACCTAGAATGTCCTCTCTTCACCTCTTCACCAGTTAACATCCCACACATCCTCCTAATGCCACTGGCTCTGGGGTCTGAACACTTGCATTTGAAGTCTCCTTCTTAGTGTTTATTAACTATATAACCTTGGGCAAGTCAACTTAATCTGATTAGTCCTCTGTTTATGTTTAAAACATTTACATAAAATAATTAACAATAAAATAATGTAGTAACATTATTAAATTTAAATAATTAAATTTATTAAAATAAATATCTACAATTAAAATTATTAAATTTAGTAAAAATAAAATTAAAAAATAAACAAAAATAATTCAATAAAATAATTTAAACTAGATGGCCTCTGAGGTCCCTTCCAGCTCTGGATCTGTAATCCTACAATTGTCTATGAAGCCTCCCATGACCACTACCTGATGGTAATGATCTTTTCCCTCAGCCCTCACACATACCATTTAATATTGTGTATTGAAGCTATCTGTGTTTGCATTTTATTTGTAAGTTCCATGAGGACAGGAATCAAGTCTCTTCTAAACTTTCTATTTCCTCTTGCAAACGACACATTTTTCTGCACACAGTGCCAAAAAACCAGTTTGTTATGAATGTTGTTGCTGCCACTGGCCACCCTCTGGTACAAGTATATTCATAGGACATAAAAGGCCCAAATAAAAATCAAGGGGTACAAATAATCCACACACTGCATAAAAAGCCTGAATAATACTTTGAAAATTTCAAAACCTTGTTCCTTTGATCAATTTCAGTAACAAGTGAGTCATAGCCCCTCTCCAGCATATTGCAGTTCTAAGGACTTCCATGAGGGGGAACCATAGAACATTTCAGAAGATGGTAAAGGCTTTCACTTAATCATGGCTTACTTAGTTTCACTTCCTGCACTGTTTGCTCTAACATGGGCCTTCTTTGCAAGGTTCAGCCACCGAATAATTCCTGTTGCAATAAGATATAGTGAATGACACTTTCTGGTGCACACGCATTAAAACTTTATTTGAGAAATAAATCATAACATTTCCCATTAATTCTATATATAGCTTGTCTACACAGAGTTATTTGGATTTTGCTGCCTTCCCTAGACTGTGAGCTCCTCGAGGGCAGGTTCTCTCCTTTCTTTGGATCTCTCACTGGTTGGCCAATAAACAGGTACCAGGTCAAGCCCCACTTGGTCATTGTTTGGACCTTGGTTGGTTCAGAGTGAACATAAATAGTAACTGTTTCTGTTTTATTTAGAAACCCTGAGGGTTTTCCCTTCCCACATTGATTTTTCTTTTTTTTTTTTCTGACTAGGTAATAGAGGCCATTCTCTGCCTCATTTCTTATCTAGCCTTAATCACTGAATGGACATTGCCTCAATCAAAATGTGATCTGGGAAAGATCTTAGCTTAAAAAGGTCAAGGTTGGGCAGCCAGGTGGCTCAGCCAGTAAGAGCACCAGCCCCAGTGTGTGGATGATTTGGGGGATCGAATCCTGGGCTCAGATACTTAGCACCACACCCAGAAATAACTGGATGTGTAACCTTGAGCAAGTTACTTAACCCCAATTGCTTAAAAAAAAAAAGTCAAGGTCTCCCACTGCATCCAGGGCCATCTCCAGTTATCCTGATCTATATCTGGCCACTGGACCCAGATGGCCCTGGAGGAAAAAGTGAGGCTGATGACTTAGCACAACCCTCCCTCACTCAAATCCAATTCATTTGCATATCATGGCATCACCTCCCTGATGTCATGGTCCTCTTCAAGAATGAAGGACAAATGACACCAAGCACTTAATACAGTGCCAGGAATATAGGAGGTACTTAAGAAATGTTAATTAACTGAAAAAAAAATAATGCAGATTAAACTTTTAAAAAAGAAATAAATCATATCAAAAATGTTTTAGAGACTAACAATAGAAAGGAGTCAAGGGGTACAAAGACAAAAAGACAGGGAAGTATAAGAAGATTTTTCTACATGAGTAGAGCTACCAGGGAGAAAGCTCCCTCAAAGCATAGCACATTAGAAAGAGCACTGAATTTAGAATCAGAAGACCTAGATTCAACTGTCTCACCTGATACCCACTAGCTGCATGATCTGGAGTTAAGTCCCATCCTCTCTCTGGACCTACATTCTCCATAAAAAAAAAATTAGGGGATTAAGCTAGATGGCACCAAAGGTCCCTTCTAACTCAACTGTGATCAATAAGAAGGCTTTTGCTCCAATTTCATGATTTTTTCAACAGAGAACAAAAAGGGTTTCAGGGGATAGGCATAGAGAAGCACAGAATAAGCAGAGGAACAGGGGACTGGGGTTGGGAGGGTGGGGAGACCAAAGAATAGCATGTTTACCCTATATCTGTTATTTATGCACCTCCCTAACCCAATGCTGAAGACATAATAAATCATATTCTTTCTACGACTTACTATTTTTCAAATTATAGAGATGGTCTGGTGATTAATAAAATATAAATACATTTAAAAGCATTTTGTTCTTGTTCTTCAGTCATATCTGACTCTCTATGATTCCATTTGGGATTTTCTTGGCAGAGATACTGGAGTGGTTTGCCATTTCCTTCTCCAGCTCATTTTACAGATGAGGAAACTGAGGCAAACAGGGTGAAGTGACTTGTCCAGGTTAACACAGCTAATAAGTGTCTGAGACCATTTTGAATCCAGGTTTTCCTGACTCCAGACCCAGGATTCTATCAACTGCATCACCTAGCTGCTCATCTTAAAGCCATTACTAAAGTCAAAGTCATATTTGTTAGGCATTTTCTCCCACATGTCAGGAATAAAAGCCTGCAGAGGCCATCCAAATCCTAGGCCCTTAGATCTCAGGTCTCCTGACTCCTAGTCTTAGTCCTTGGGTTCCCTGAGTTTTTTGAGTAGGGTCATTCTTTTTCTTCTTCTTTTTTTTGGGGGGGGTGAGGGGTCATTCTTAATACTTGGAGCTAGTTCCTTCTGGAGATAGAAATCCAAGCTATCCTTTAAAGTCAGTAAATATTTATTAACCATTTACTATATGTCAGGTATAGGGCAGTTCAGTGGTACTGTGTATAGAGCACTGGGCCTGAAGTCAGGAAGACTCCTCTTCCTGAGTTCCAGTATGGCCTCAGACACTTACTAGCTGTGTGACCCTGGGAAAGTCTCTTAACCCAGTTTGCCTCAGTTTCCTCATCTGTAAAATGATCTGGAGAAGGAAATGGCAGAGCACTCCAGTATCTTTGCCAAGAAAACCCCAAATGGGGTTACAAAGAGTAGGGAACAATTGAAAAACAACCGACCTGGGACCTCTTGACTCCGGGGCTGGCAATCTGTCCACTGTACCATCTAGCTGCCCCAAAGGATAGATATGCCCACCATAATATTCAGGTTGGACACCACTGCACAGAAGGAGCAGAACCACGTGGTTGGAGCTTAATGGGTTTGGAGACAAAGCCTCGGTTTGAATACTGACTCTTATACTATCAGGGTGACCTACTACTTGGCAAATCACTTTACCTTTCTGGGTTTCAGTTTCTTCATCTGTAAAATGAGGTGGCCGCACTAGATGACTTTTAAGGGCCCTTCCAGCTCTAAATCTAAACCCTAATGATAATAACAATAATAATCATAACAACTAGCATTTATGTAGCACTTTAAGGTTTACAGAGCACCTTCTGTGTTTTATTTCTATTGATCCTCACAACGATGTTATGAGATAGGAGTTGTTATCATCCCCATTTTACAGATGAGAAAACTGGGGCTGAGAAATCAGCTTGCTTAGGATCATACAGCTAGAAACTGTCTGTAACTGGATTTGAACTCCGGAAATTATAATGCTATAGAACCCAAGAATAATTATGGCAATGTCCCAACAGAAGATAATATAATAACCATGATTTAGAACTGTATGAGTTTCAAAGAAGAAAATTGTTTATTCCAAGTTGTAGTATGGTGTTTCTCTATCCCACCCCCACCACACACACACACACACACACACACACACACACACACACACCTGGCCACACACATCCAGAAGCTACACTCTCAATTATGTTATGGAAGCTAAGAGTAAGGTTTCTTGGTTCCCATATTGTGTGCCAGGCTCCAAGAGTAGGTCCTGGAAAATATCAGGCTAACAGACTCCCACATAATGAATGTAGGCCACTGGGTGCTGGAATATTACTATAATGCTATTAATAATTTTATTCCCTTTGTGGTTTAGGTTTTGGCTTTTTTTAGTATTTA
Organism: Petaurus breviceps papuanus; assembly: GCF_028583685.1. Taxonomy (NCBI): domain Eukaryota; kingdom Metazoa; phylum Chordata; class Mammalia; order Diprotodontia; family Petauridae; genus Petaurus; species Petaurus breviceps. The sequence goes on along the minus strand of NW_027185612.1, from coordinate 3,395,201 downwards.
ATACCTTTGAAATTCCAGTGGTTGTAATCTGCAAGGATGTTAAGGATGGTGAGGAATGTCTCATGAAGATACATTCATCCCTATTTGTTTATTGATACCTCACCCAACACAGTCTGCCACATTTACAGTCATGTCTCCTTTGCCTTACGTAAAAAATAAATCATAAAATCATAAATCCTGCAGTCAGAAAGTTCTAAGGGTCCTCAAAGTCACCTAGTCCAACTCTCACCCAAATCATGACCTAACATCAACAATATCCCTGGCACATGGCAGGCTATTTGCCTAAAGAATTTGGTGTAAAGTCCTTTTCAAGGTTACTTACTAGTAGTCAATCAATTAATGAACAAGTATTTATAAAGTGTTTTTAAAGATCATTTCTCTCCAGGATGTACTCAGACCTTTTCTACCATGCCTCAATTCTTTATCCTGAAGCCTCACTCCAACCCTGGAACTTTTACATTGGAAGTATCCTCCACTTTTGCAGCCTCTTCCTCTGACTGGATGGCTCCTCCATTTAAGGAGAACCCCTAGGTCAGTCATGTCTCATTGCTATCCAGACTTCCCCTCCATGGGTACTTTTACATGATCCTCCATGGGTACTTTCTTCCCCCACTCCCTCCCCTTTTCAGCTTATATGTAGTCTCCCTCCTTTAGAATATAAATTCCTTGAGAACAGGGGCTGTCATTCTTTCTACTTATAATTGGGTTCCCAGCACTTGTACCTGGCAAACAGACTTCCTGTGATGAGAAACTCACTACTTTATAGATGCAACCCATTCTGATTTTAAACAGCTCTGGCTGTAATGAAGAACAAAAATCTTGCTCATTTGACTTCCATTCATTGATCCTGGTTCTGCCCTTTAGGAACAAGCAAAATAAATTAAAACCATCTTCCATATGACCATACTCCAAATAAGTTATCATGTTTCCTATCCTCCAATCCCCTCTTGTAAAGCATGGTTTTGAGTTTTGCTACTGTGAAAGAAGCAACATTAATGGGACCCACATCATGTAACTAAATATTCACTACAAATGGCCCAAGAAGAATGGAAGGTCCTTACCACCTAGACTAGCTTGATTGTTTGTCTTAAAGGCAATAAAGTCATCTTTGAGACTTACTTTGGTCCAGGGGGATTAAGGCTAGGAGAGACAGTATCTTCCTTGTTGCCTAAAGTATAAAATTCCAGTCTATAAACAGCTGACATTCCTCAGGTCATGACTAGATGTGTCATTATGGCAAATGTAGTGGCCAAGAGGAAATATACCTAACAGAATCAACACTGTACTTTTGCTGTATATCCTTTCCATGTCATCACAAACTTCCTTTTTAATTTTTAAAATATTTTATTAGTTTATTCATTTATTTTTGATGAATACCCTTTTGTAAAATACTGTAAGATCTATAGAGCAAAGCCTTATAGCTTAATGAGAAGGTGCTATGCTCTATGAGCAAAACAGAATTTCAGTAGCTCAAAAGAAATGTGAGATGCACACATTTAGAGACATTTCCACTATAAATGTTCATGTGGACTATCTGTGCCTGACCTGTGGTAGAGCCTTCCGAGCTCACAGTGGTTTGATTAGCCATATGGGACGCACTGTACCTTGACTCTGACATCGTGATGTCAGTGTGATCCTCTTTGAGCACACGAAGGACAACCACCAACCAACCAATATGTTCTATAAATATCTGATTTTATACTAATCCTAGACCTGAGTCAGTGGACCAGCCTGAGTCAGACTTCTTGTTGTTGAATCGTTTCAGCTGTGTTTGATTCTTTATGACCCCATTTGGGTTTTCCTGGCAAAGATACTGGGCTGGTTTGCCATTTCCTTCCCTAGCTCATTCTACAGATGACAAAACTAAGACAAACAGGGTGAAGGGACTTGCCCAGGGTCACACAGCTAGTAAATATCTGAGGCCAGATCTGAACTAAGGAAGACCTTAGGAAGACCACCTAACTGGTCCCTAACCAAAAAAGTGACCATTCTGGCTACGTTGCTTTAGCTTGTTAATGTTCTTCCTAAAGATTAGGAACCAGACTTAATATTCTACATGTGATTATTAGATCTGACCAGCACAGAGTACAGAAGGACTATTGCTTCCCTTGCTCTAGACGCTGTATTTCTACTAATATGGTCTAAGATCAGATTAAGTCTTTTGGCTACTCTATTCACTCGTATTGATCTGGAAATCTAGTAGAGTTGCTAGGGCTTTTTTTTTTCATGAAAACTATGGTACCCCCCAGTCACATCATTCCAGTCCTATACATGTGCAATGGATTTCTTTTTGAAGACAAGTACAGGAGTTTATATGTATCCTTACTAAGTTTCATCTTGTCAAACCACCATTCCAGGCCATTGAGACTTCTATGGATTCTCATTTGGCCATCCCTTGTGTTTTCCATCTTTTCCAGCTTCATATCTCCTGCAAACTGGATAAACATGATGTCAAAGCTCTCAACCAAGACACTACTAAAACTATGACCCAGGCCAGTATTCATCAAGTAAGGAGGCTAACACTTCCTTGATCTTCCCTTTGCCACCAAAACTGCTAAAAAAAAAACTCCTTAGTATTGTGTCTGCATTTATTCCAATGGGCTTTTGGCTTCTCAACATTATTCTTATTACTCTTCTCTGTTTATCCTTAATTATCTGCCCTTCCTCCATCTTTCTTAAAACCTGAATTTACCAATGTGTTCTCACTCTTTTTTCTTCTGTTCCTCTTGCATTCAGTTCTACTGGACTGAAAGACCAAGAGGGTGGTGGTACCAGTGGGGTAGAGGTAGGAGAGGAGAGGAGAAATATTTTTCCCCAGGTGGGTCTTTTAAGGTCTCCTCCAGTCATAACAGATTGACAGTCTATGCCTTGATTCTATTTCCACTAACCTCCTTTCCTATGACAGCCTCAAATTCGCACAAGGAATAGGAAGTTACCCCCGTCATCAAATGTGGTCTACTATCAATTAGAGAATCAATCAATCAAATATTTATTAAGTACTTCCTATGGTCCAGGTACTTTTCTAGGGACTGGGGATGCAAGTACAAAGAAACAATCCTTACTTATCCAGTAATGGTGACAATTATCTGCGGTTCCCTTTATAACTGACTTCCAATACCACTCTTTCTTCTTATAGGGAAAGCGAAGGGTTCTTTTTCCTCTTTTTGCTCCCATAATGGAGTAAAAAAGTGATATACTTCCTTCTGGAGGTCCTCTCTGGTTTTTCTACCAATTCTAGTTTAGATTTTATAGGGTAAAGAAATCTGTTGGTCACATCTATCTAATGTGGAATAATTTCTTCCCCTTTCTTCTACCTGTATCTTTATAAGTTTTTTTTTTCCTTTTAAGAAGAAAGTGGCATCAGAGAGGGAGTTTTGAGTCCTTTGAAGTTATCACTTGTTTCATTACATATTAACATCTGTCCTTGTGAGAAAAGGGCATGTTGTGGTGCAAGGGAAGCTAATTATTGACCAAGTTACAGAATCAGTTCATTGATATGATATATTTCAATGTTTTGCTCAGGATGTGAGTGGAATGGTTAAACTTTCAGAAATTCAGTTACTAAGTTGAAATGAACAATTAATATTTTCCTAGTAGAAATGGGTTTTTCAGTTTGTTTTATTTTAACTAGCCTGCTCAACATTATATTTTCAGGTAGATAAATTAGACACTGTTCCCTCGGATCTTCTTCTCTCCACATAGGAAGGAAACATAAAGGCATTTATTTTGTCTTCTGTGATTATAGTCCTGCTACAAACATCAACAGACATTTCAAACAAATACTATGGAGCTTCATTCTCCTCCTTGAAATTAGGAGGACATTACAAAGTGTCCCTTCTGGTTGTGGAAGGAAGAAATGCCTGTCTCCAGCCCTTCTGGTACAGTGCTTCCCCCAGTGTCAGGTTTGAGTGGGAAATGGTCATCCTCCTATCAAGAGCCTAATGACAACTACTGGCAGTCCAGAGAATTTGGTTAAATTGTTTTCAAAGCTGACCTAACTGAATTCCTGCTGTTAATATACCAGTCAGTCAATCAATCAACATGCATTTATTGTGTTTACTATCTATCTGTCAGGCACTGTGGAGGGTGTTCTAGGGATACAAAGACAAAAAGCAAAAACCATCCCTTCCCTCACAGAGCTTACATTCCATGGAGGGAGAAGACATGTACATTAAAAAGTATATATAAAATATAGGGATCAGGACTGGACCTACTGCAGCTTGTCACTTTCTATATAACTTTTGTCTTAGAGAGCACCCAAGGACACTGAGAGGTCGCATGATTTGCCCCTGGTCACCCAGACAGTACATTCCAGAAGCAGGAGGTAAACCAGGCCTCCCCAACCCCAAGGCCACCTCTCCATCTATTACTTCTCCCTGTTATTGCTGTTCTGCCGATTAGTTGTGTCTGACTCTGTGTGACCCCATTTGGGGTTCTCTTGGCAAAGATACTAGAGTGGCTTGCAATTTCCTTCCTTCATTTGACAGATGAGGAACTGAGGCAGAAAGGGTTAAATAACTTTCCCAAGGTCACATAGGCTACAATATCTGAGTTCAGATTTGAACTTGGGTCTTCCTGACTCCAGGGCTGACACTCTATCCACAGCACAACCTGGCTACTCCTGCACCCCATTGCTTTTCACAAAATACAAGATATGTAGAAAATAAAAACAAGGTGATTTAGGGGGTAAGGGAAGGGTACACCAGACACCAGGCAAACAAGATGATGGTCTGCCCATCTCTGGTCACTGGCTCTGGCCATGGAATGCCTTCACTAGCACTCTTTCTGGGCTCTACAGATGGGAATAGGTACAAGTAAAGTCAACCCATAAATATTTGCCCCACCCACAGAAAAGTTTTTGCCCCTGATTAAAGAAAACACTAGAATTTTATTACATGATCCCTATGCTCCAGGGAAATAGGTGGTACAGTGGATAGAGTCCAGGACTTGGAGTCAGGAAGAGGTGAATTCAAATCCTGCCTTAGTCATTTACTACCTGTGTGACCATGGAAAAGCCACGTTTTTGTGCCTCAGTTTCCTCATCTGTAAAATGGGGATAATAATAGCACCTACCTCAGAGAGTTCTGAGGATCAAACGAGTGAACATATGTAAAGCACTTTGTAAACCTTAAAAGGCCATATAAATGCCAGTAATCATTATTATTATTACTCTTGTCAAATTGGGCTACTCATCATTCCTCAATGCCTCTGACCCTTTTTTTGCACCTGAGCCTTTGTAGCTTCCCATTCCCTCTCCAAGGAATTGACTTAACCCAATCTGCTTTTTTTTTTTTGAAATTTTTCTCTATTTTTAATTTATGGAATAAAACAAGCATTTCCATAACAGTATAATTAAACAAAAAAGTAATTGTCCCTGAAACTGCAAATCGATTATGTACAACTTATTATTCCTTTGAAATATACAATAAAGTTATCATGTAATTTTTTTTCTTCTTTTCTTCCTCCCCTCTACCAAAGATGACTAGAACAAAGAGATTAGACACAAATACACATTTATGTAAAATCACTGTATATATACTCCTCTTTATCAGTTCTTTCTGCTTACATTTATTGACATCCTTCCTCTCCTCGATGCCCAGTTTAGGTGTTACCCCCCAATGCCCCACTCTGTTAGAGGTTATCCTTAGCTCAGTTAATCTCACAGGTTATTCTGTTTGACCTTTCCTATGCACTCAATAATTTTTTAACTTGTATTACAGTTACTTGTGCACATTTCATCTCCCTACTATGTACTCTTTGAAGGTAGTTCTATGAATCTATGAAATTGTGCCATTTTTTTTCATCTTTATATCTACTGCCTAGCACACTGAAGATACTTAATAAATGTTCTTTTAATTGAATTGTATGGAATTGAATTAGAGGTACTGTTCAGTATTTATATAACACTTGATATTTACAGAGCACTTTGTTCAATCTTATTAGAGGTAGCTCGGTCTACTGCAAAAACAAAACAAAGGACTGAGCTAAAACCAGGAAACCTTGGACTGATTCCCAGGTCTGCTGCTGACTTGTGTGATTTTATGAAGGTCATTTTGAATTTTTCTGTGCTTTAGTTTTCCCTACTGTAAAATAGCTATTGTGGTGCCTGCTCTTTCCTTCCTACATTAGGGAAAGAGGTGCGGTAAAGTGACATTAGATCATATCTATAAAGTGCTTTAAAATCCTAGTAATGGAGACGAAGTATGTACTTTTATTACTGCATTTCAATGAAGTAAGCCAGTATCATGAAACTTTTATAGCTAAGGGATAGAGACACAGACCTTAACCTGGCTCTTGTTTGTCAGAGAATAAGCTAGACTTCAAATTCAAAGATTAAGCTATTTTCTTTTTTCCTGGGAGACCTATGGAAATGAATGAGACCATGCAGCTCATTGTACAGGATAGGGAAGTCCTTCTGAGTTCCCTTTTTCTGGTAAGGGCACTACCCTGGTACTAGTCTCCCAGTCTGAAAACCTTATTTTAGTCTCCCTTTATCATTTAATCAGTCACCAGATCCTTTCAATTCTTTTTTTTTTTTTAAAGCAATTGGGGTTAAGTAACTTGCTCAAGGTTACAGGGCCAGTTATTTCTGGGTGTGGTGCTAAGTGTCTGAGCCCAGATTCGATCCCCAGGTCATCCCGACACTGGAGCCGGTGCTCTTACTCGCTGAGCCACCTGGCCACCCCTCAATTCTTTCTTAAACACAGTTCAGATTGTCCCCTTACTCTGCATCCCCACGTCTACCGTTTTCATTCAGGTCCTTGCTACTCCATGCCTACATGTCTAAATTACTGTGATAACTCAGGGGATAGCAAACTATTTGTCTCTTTGCCTGTTTTTGCATGGCTGGCAATCTAAGAATAATCCTTAGCTTGTCCAGCTATACAAAAACCAGATGGTGGACCAGATTGGGCCTTTGGACTGTAGTTTGCCAACTTCTGCATAACCTCATGGTTCGATCTGTTTTCAATCTCTCCTCGGGTTAGTCTGCCTTGTACAATATTGACTCTTAGTAGAATACCAATTTTTCAAAAACTTTCAATGGATCCGTATTGCCAAAATAAAGTCCAAACTCACTGGCATTTAAGAATGGATGTGCTGAAGACATCTCAAATCAACATGTCCAAAACTGAACTTAATTAACTTTTCTCTAAAACCCATCCCTATTCTAAATTTCCCCATTTCTGTTGAAGGCACTCCCATCCTTCTGGTCTCCCATCCTACCTAGACTCTTCATGCTTTCTCTCAGCCCACATAGTCAATCAATTACCCAACCAAACCATTTCCAGCTCCACAACATCTTGTGCATAGGATTCCTTCTCTCCTCACCCAAGGCTACTGACTTAGTTCAATCCTTCTTCCCCGCTTGCCTAGATTATTGCAAGAGCTTCTTCACTGGTTTTCCTGCCCCAAATCACTTCCCACTCCAGTGTCTTCTCCACAAAACTGCCCAAAATGATTTTCCTTAAGTGCAGATCTAATCATGGCATTCTCTGTCCTCAGTAAACTCCAGTGGCTTGCTACTGCTTCTAGGACCCAATAGAAGTCTTTTGTTTAGTTCAGAAGGTCTTTTACAACCCGGCCCTACCTATTTTTCCAGCATCATTGTAAACTGCTCCTTCTCTTACACTCCGCAACCCACCCAAACTGGCCGTTTCTATTGCACACACAGAGCACTCTACCTCCTGTCTCCATACCTTCACACTGGTTGTCTCCCATGCCTGGAATACGGTCCCTCCTTATCTCTAGCTTAAGGAATTCTTTTCCTTCAAGATTCAACTCAAATGCCATCTACATGAAGCCTTTCCTGATCCTATCTGCTAGTACCAGACTACCCTATAGTGAACTATTTTGCAATTATTTGATTTTACCTCTGTACATATCTATATCTATACACACATATTTGATTCTTTATATGCTCACAATTGTATGTGTGCTCTCCTTATGATCAGGGACTGTTTCATTCATTTTATTTTTATCCTCAAAGCCTGGCACACAGTAGGAACAACAGAAATTAAGGAGTAAAGACCGCTGTTGGTTACATAATCCCATTTTCCATAAACCTACCCCAGCTGAACTCTAAGGACTGATTATAATGATGGCAATGTTGATTAACCATTAAATACAGCATCTCTGAACTGAATGACCAAAACATCTTCAATGTTTGTAGTCATAAGATTTTAGTTGGTTAGAAAATCTTGGCCATGGATATAATAAGTCTTATATGTAAAATTAAGTCCCTTCTGGGTTTATCAGGTTCTGTGTTTCTAGATCCATTCAGTAAAGTCACAGATGGAACCAGAATTAGCCAAAACACCGTCGCTGACTCCTATGAGTCTTACAAATTATGAGTTACTGTTTTTCAAACTATTAGGAAGAGCTAGGGAATTAGGATGAGTTAGGAGGCTGTGAAAGAGACAGAGTTAGAGTCTGTGGCAGCAGACTATCTATTCCCTATAAGATGCTTATGTCCCTAAACCCCATATCTCCCTAGCAGCAGTTTATCCTTTAGGAGTTTAGAAACTTAGGATATGTTTCCTTCCCCTCTAGAAGCCACACCTTTTTTATTTATTGCTTTTTGGAGGGGGGGAGGTAGGGCAACTGGAGTTAAATGACTTGCCCAAGGTCACACGGCTAATAAGTGTTAAGTGTCTAAGGCTGGATTTGAACTCAGTCCTCCTGACTCCAGGGCCAGAGCTCTATTCACTGCGCAACCTAGCTGCCCCATAGAAGCCACACCTTAGATGAATATCTTCTCTGTATGCTCATTCCTCTCTCTTATCTTCTTTCTGCTCCCTCTTTCCCCCAACCCCATAATTGTTTCTTGACCCAGGTGCAACATTTTTTAGTTATGTCTCTGGAATATCTACAGGACAGAAGAAATAAGCATGAGAACATCAGGAATCCTTGGGATACAGGAGACCTTGGGCTGGGACAGGGGAGGCATTTAGGGATTTTTAAAGTTGGAGGGTCATAGACTATATCAATTCCTTAATTTCTGTTGTTGCTTTTTTCAGTCATGTCCAACTCTTTGTGATCCCATTTAAAGTTTTCTTGGCAGAGATATTGGAGTGGTTTGATATTTCCTTCTCTAGCTCATTTATTAGATGAAGAAACTGAGGCAAGCAGGGTTAAGTGACTTACCCAGGGTCACATAGGTAGTGTCTGAGGCTGGATTTGAACTCACAAAGATGAGTCTTTCTGACTCCAGGCACACTGTGCCACCTAGCTGCCCCAATTTCTTAATACAGTATTCCAAAATTGTTGAAAATCAGAAATTCAAACACTTGGTGGATCTTTTCTTAAATTCTCAGCACCAGAATAAGCAGCCCCATAATAGTATGTTATATGTTGACTAAATTACCAGACAATGGCTGTACCTGAGAGCAGAAGCTCTCCCAAATGAATAGATTTCTGCCAAATGCCTAATTAAAAGGACAGAAAACAGTACCTTTCCACAGGCTTATTGTTCTAACCACGATTTGTTTTTCTTCAGAGTAAAAATTAAGCTGTAAGGCACTCATTTTGAAACACTGCCATAAATAAGCAAGGAGGTAGACAAAACCATGACTTGGAATGTGGTCATAGGGACTTGAGAAAGAGTTCCTTGCTTAGAAATCTATGTGAAATCTGCCACAGGGGATAAGGTCTCCTATAGCACAAAGACAATGAGCCACATTTTTAGGTTTACAAAATAGTTTACCGACTGTAACTTGCTATAATAGGAATCATAATCCCCATTTTATAGAAGAGGAAACTCAGAAAAAAAAAATAAAAATTAAATTAAAAATTTAAAAAAAGAAGAGGAAACTCAGATTTGGAGAAGTCAGGTCATGCTGCAGCCACACAAGCAGAAAGTATCAAAGTCTAGAGTAGAACTCAGGTCTCCTTTAAATGGAAGTCCCATATCCTTTCCTATGGTTCTCTGGTTGCCTCATCAAACTGCTGATTCATATAGGGTTTGTAGTCACCTAAAACTCCCAGATCCTTTTCAGGCCCACTGCAGTCTAACCATAATGGCCTTCATCTTGAACTTGAGAATTTCATTTTTTTTTTAGTACAAGCATAAGACTCCTCCTCTTCTTCTTATTTTCTTTCTCCTCCTCTTCCTCCTTCTTCTTCCTGTGATTTCATCCATGTGGGAAACTCCCT